>NC_092239.1:22533007-22597911 GCF_036320965.1 Panulirus ornatus
GAAGAATGTATGTGAGAAATACTTAGAAAAGCAAATGGATTTGTATGTATCATTTACGGATCTCGAGAAGGCATATGATAGAGTTGACAGAGATGCTCTGTGGAAGGTATTAAGAATATGTGGTGTGGGAGGCAAGTTGTTAGAAGCAGTGAAAAGTTTTTATCGAGGATGTAAGGCATGTGTACGAGTAGGAAGAGAGGAAAGTGATTGGTTCTCAGTGAATGTTGGTTTGCGGCAGGGGTTTGGGATGCCTCCATGGCTGTTTAATTTGTTTATGGACGGGGTTGTTAGGGAGGTGAATGCAAAAGTTTTGGAAAGAGGGGCAAGTATGCAGTCTGTTGTGGATGAGAGAGTTTGGGAAGTGAGTCAGTTGTTGTTTGCTGATGATACAGCACTGGTGGCTGATTCGGGTGAGAAACTGCAGAAGCTGGTGACTGAGTTTGGTAAAGTGTGTGAAAGAAGAAAGCTGAGAGTAAATGTGAATAAAAACAAGGTTATTAGGTACAGTAGGGTTGAGGGACAAGTCAATTGGAAGGTAAATTTGAATGGAGAAAAACTGGAGGAAGTGAAGTGTTTTAGATATCTGGGAGTGGAGTTGGCAGCGGATGGAACCATGGAAAAGGAAGTGAATCATAGGTCGGGGAGGGGGCGAAAGTTCTGGGAGCATTGAAAATGTGTGGAAGTCAAGAACGTTATCTTGGAAAGCAAGAATGGGTATATTTGAAGGAATATTGATTCCAACAATGTTATATGGTTGAGAGGCGTGGGCTATAGATAGAGTTGTGCGGAGAAGGGTGGATGTGCTGGAAATGAGATGTTTGAGGACAATATGTGGTGTCAGGTGGTTTGATCGAGTAAGTAATAATAGGGGAAGACAGATGTGTGATAATAAAAAGAGTGTTGTCGAGAGAGCAGAAGAGAGTGTCTTGAAATGGTTTGGTTACATGGAGAGAATGAGTGAGGAAAGATTGACCAAGAGGATATATATGTCAGAGGTGGAGGGAACAAGAAGTGGGAGACCAAATTGGAGTTGGAAAGATAGAGTGAAAAAGATTCTGAGTGATTGGGGCCTGAACATGTAGGAGGGTGAAAGGCATGCAAGGAATTAAGTGAATTGGAACGATATGGTATACCGGGGTCGACATGCTCTCAATGGATTGAACCAGAACATGTGAAGCGCCTGGGGTAAACCATGGAAAGTTTTATGGGGCCTGGATGTGGAAAGGGAGCTATGGTTTCAGTGCATTATATATGACAGCTAGAGACTGAGTGTGAACAAATGTGGCCTTTGTTGTCTTTTCCCAGCGCTACCCCACACACATGCGGGGGGAGGGGGTTGTCATTTCATGTGTGGCGGGGTGGCGACGGGAATGAATAAGGGCAGACAGTATGAATTATGTGCATGTGTATATATGTATATGTCTGTGTGTGTGTATATATATGTATATGTTGAGATGTATAGGTACTATATGTGCGAGTGTGGACATGAATGTATATACATGTGTATGTGAGTGGGTTGGACCTACCTTGTTAACATGGGAGATGTATAAAAGAAAGAGGCAGGAGGTCAAGAGAAAGGTGCAAGAGGTGAAACAGAGGGCAAATGAGAGTTGGGGTGAAAGAGTATTATTAAATTTTAGGGAGAACAAAAAGATGTTTTGGAAGGAGGTAAATAAAGTGTGTAAGACAAGGGAACAAATGGGAACATTAGTGAAGGGGGCTAATAGGGAGGTGATAACAAGTAGTGGTGATGTGAGAAAGAGATGGAGTGAGTAGTTTGAAGGTTTGTTGAATATGTTAGATGATAGAGCGGCAGATATAGGGTGTTTTGGTCGAGGTGGCGTGCAAAGTGAGAGGGGTAGGGAAAATGATTTGGTAAACAGAGAAGAGGTTTCAAAAGCTTTGCAGAAGATGAAAGCCGGCAAGGCAGCAGGTTTGGATGGTATTGCAGTGGAATTTATTAAAAAAAAGAGGGTGACTGTATTGTTGATTGGTTGGTAAGGTTATTTAATGTATGTATGATTCATGGTGAGGTGCCTGAGGATTGGCAGAATGCATGCATAGTGCCATTGTACAAAGGCAAAGGGGATAAAAGTGAGTGCTCAAATTAGAGAGGTATAAGAATGTGGAATATTCTTGTGAAATTATATGGGAGGGCATTGATTGAGAGGGTGAAGGCATGTACAAAGCATCAGATTGGGGAAGAGCAGTGTAGTTTCAGAAGTGGTAGAGGATGTGTGGATCAGGTGTTTGCTTTGAAGAATGTATGTGAGAAATACCTAGAAAAGCAAATGGATTTGTATGTAGCATTTATGGATCTGGAGAAGGCATATGATAAAGTTGATAGAGATGCTCTGTGGAAGGTATTAAGAATATATGGTGTAGGAGGCAAGTTGTTAGAAGCAGTGAAAAGTTTTTATCGAGGATGTAAGGCATGTTTACATGTAGGAAGAGAGGAAAGTGATTGGTTCTCAGTGAATGTTGGTTTGCGGCAGGGGTGTGTGATGTCTCCATGGTTGTTTAATTTGTTTATGAATGGGGCTGTTAGGGAGGTGAATGCAAGAGTTTTGGAAAGAGGGGCAAGTATGCAGTCTGTTGTGGATGAGAGAGCTTGTGAAGTTAGTCAGTTGTTGTTTGCTGATGATACAGCACTGGTGGCTGATTCATGTGAGAAACTGCAAAGGCTGGTGACTGAGTTTGGTAAAGTGTGTGAAAGAAGAAAGCTGAGAGTAAATGTGAATAAGAACAAGGTTATTAGGTAGAGTAGGGTTGAAGGACAGTCAATTGGGAGGTACGTTTGAATGGAAAAAAACTGAAGGAAGTGAAGTGTTTTAGATATCTGGGAGTGGATTTGGCAGCGGATGGAACCATGGAAGCAGAAGTGAATCATAGGATGGGGGAGGAGGCGAAAGTTTTGGGATCGTTGAAGAATGTGTAGAAGTCGAGAACATTATCTCAGAAAGCAAAAATGGGTATGGTTGAAGGAATGGTGGTTCCAACAATGTTATATGGTTGCGAGGCGTGGGCTATAGATAGAGTTGTGCGGAGGAGGGTGGATGTGCTGGAAATGAGATGTTTGAGGACAATATGTGGTGCGAGGTGGTTTGATTGAGTAAGTAATAATAGGGTAAGAGAGATGTGTGGTAATAAAAAGAGTGTGGTTGAGAGAGCACAAGAGGGTGTTTTGAAATGGTTTGGTCACATGGAGAGAAATAGTGAGGAAAGACTGACAAAGAGGATATATGTGTCACAGGTGGCAGGAATGAGGAGAAGTGGGAGACCAAATTGGAGGTGGAAAGCTGGAGTGAAAAAGACGAAGAGTGATCGGAGCCATAACATGCAGGAGGGTGAAAGGCTTGCAAGTAATAGAGTGAATTGGAACGATGTGGTATACCGGGGGTCGAAGTGCTGTCAATGGATTGAACCAGGGCATGTGAAGCGTCTGGGGTAAACCATGGAAAGTTCTGTGGGGCCTGGATGTGGAAAAGGAGCTGTGGTTTTCGGTGCATTATACATGACAGCTAGAGACTGAGTGTGAACGAATGTAGCCTTTGTTGTCTTTTCCTAGCACTACCTATCAAATTATTCTCCCTAACCCTCTTACTTTGCACACCACCTCGACCAAAACACCCTATATCTGCCACTCTATCATCAAACACATTCAACAAACCTTCAAAATACTCACTCCATCTCCTTCTCACATCACCACTACTTGTTATCAACTCCCCATGAGCCCCCTTCACTGAAGTTCCCATTTGTTCCCTTGTCTTATGCACTTTATCTAACTCCTTCCAAAACGTCTTTTTATTCTCCCTTTTATGATACTCTCTCACCCTAACTCTCATTTGCCCTCTTTTGCACCTCTTGCACCTTTCTCTTGACCTCCTGCCTCTTTCTTTTATACATCTCCCACTTATTTGCATTATTTCCCTGCAAAAATTGGCCAAATACCTCTCTCTTCTCTTTCACTAATAATCTTACTTCTTCATCCTACCGCTCACTACCCTTTCTAATCTGCCCACCTCTCACATTTCTCATGCCACAAGCATCTTTTGCGCAAGCCATCACTGCTTCCCTAAATACATCCCATTCCTCCCCCACTCCCCTTACCTCCTTTGTTCTCACTTTTTTCCATTCTGTACTCAGTCTCTCCTGGTACTTCCTCACACAAGTCTCCTTCCCTACCTCACTCACTCTCACCACTCTCTTCACCCCAACATTCTCTCTTCTTTTCTGAAAACCTCTACAAATCTTCACCTTCGCCTCCACAAGATAATGATCAGACATCTCTCCAGTTGCACCTCTCAGCACATTAACATCCAAAAGTTTCTCTTTCACACGCCTATCAATTAACACGTAATCCAATAACGCTCTCCGGCCATTTCTCCTACTTACATAAGTATATTTACGTATATCTCTCTTTTCAAACCAGGTACTCCCAATCACCAGTCTTTTTCAGCACATAAATCTACAAGCTCTTCAACATTTCCATTTACAACACTGAACACCTCATGTACACCAATTATTCTCTCAACTGCCACATTACTCACTTTTGCATTCAAATCACCCATCACTATAACCCGGTCTCATGCATCAAAACTACTAACACACTCACTCAGCTGCTCCCAAAACACTTGCCTCTCATGATCTTTCTTCTCATGCCCAGGTGCATATGCACCAATAATCACCCATCTCTCTCCATCCACTCTCAGTTTTACCCGTATCAATCTAGAGTTTACTTCATTACACTCTATCACATACTCCCACCACTCCTGTTTCAGGAGTAGTGCTACTCCTTCCCTTGCTCTTGTCGTCTCACTAACCCCTTACTTTACTCCCAAGACATTCCCAAACCACTCTTGAGCTTCGTTTCACTCAAGAGCCAAGACATCCAGGTTTCTTCCCTCAAACATACTACCTATCTCTCCTTTTTTCTCATCTTGGTTACA
This sequence comes from Panulirus ornatus, assembly GCF_036320965.1. Taxonomy (NCBI): domain Eukaryota; kingdom Metazoa; phylum Arthropoda; class Malacostraca; order Decapoda; family Palinuridae; genus Panulirus; species Panulirus ornatus. The sequence goes on from NC_092239.1 coordinate 22,537,957, forward strand.
TCCACACACATTTAGACACCCCAATCTGAGCCTTCGAGGAGGATGAGCACTCCCCGCGTGACTCCTTCTTCTGTTTCCCCTTTTAGAAAGTTAAAATACAAGGAGGGGAGGGTTTCCAGTCCCCAGCTGCCATCCCCTTTAGTTGCCTTCTACGACACATGAGGAATGCGTGGGAAGTATTCTTTCTTTCCTATCCCCTATATGTAAGTTACTTAAGGCATGAAGCCATGAAGCTCCAGGAACCACTAAGGAATATGTATGTAAGGATAGAACAAAAAGAGAAAAGCTAGTTGTTACCTGATACAGGTATACCACTGATCTTTCGGCACTCTTGGTTCCAAAACCTTGCTAGATTAACCATTTTGCTGGACCAACCGTGGTCATGCAATAACAATCCATCAATACACTTCTAAACCACTAATTATACATCTCCCATGTGTCTAAAGTATTCATCTGTATTATACACCTGCTCAGGACTGAGGTGCTAGTCAGCTACGAGTTTTGCAAATTCGCCCACATACTTGACAACTCCTTCGTGTTTGCAGACCACTTTTCTCTGCACAGTTTAATCATGAAAATTCCATGACGCTTCTTGAATCTTTGAAATCATCCTTCACTATAGTCACACTCATGTTGTAATTCAAGTTCTTTATGGAACAACTTGGCCTGGTCCATTATCATGCTACCTGACAAGTCCACTCCATCACTTGGATGCTCTTACCATCTTTCATAATTTTTCTAATCGTCATTTGCTTCTTGGAATCATCCTCTGCACAGAATTTCAAATATTTTCTCCCTTTGCTTCTTTATATCATAAACAGTTGATGAACCAATAACATAAATGTCACACAGCTTATGTACCGAAACACCATGGTCCATTTTTTTCAACAGTTCTACTTTATCTTGGATCGATATGGACTGGTGTTTATGTTTGACACCACAACTGACACTCTCACATGTCTTAGACGCTATAGTTGGGATTAAATTTGAGCAAAATAAGCTAAAAATCTCAGAGGATTGTGGTATTACCACCAACAAGTGCAGTGTAAAGAATGTAAATAAGCACGCCCTACACACAACACCATGTGTGGCCCACTCAGTAAACTAGTCTGGTGGCTGTGGTAATTTCAAGTTCCCTCACGTAATTTTGTTCAGAAGGAGGTGCCGAACCATCAGTTGCCGGATATTCACTGGTGTACCTGTAGTTGATGACGACGATCAAGTCAGATTACAACTGGGACCCATAAGCCATGGTTTAGGTAAAACCCCTTTAGGAGAATATCAATGACCAAAGCATACAGTAACTACTCACTTTCCTGTAGACTAAGGAAGGGCCAATAACCTTCTTATATTCAATACCTAAATAAAGTGACATCAGTCCAAATAATATGTCAGTGAAATGTATACTTGTAAAAATTCAATAGAATATCTTAACAAATAAATAGTTGCAATACTGCCAAAATAGTCAGTTATCATGCATGGGTAAATGTGCTAAACCATGTATCAAGAGTTGGGGATAGCCTCTGAGTGGCTTAGTGACATCGATATTATCCATAATTACTCAAAGGGTAACTCATACAACACAAAGCCAACAAGAAGAGGGAGAATTATGGGAAACACACTTAACCAATTGAAATGTCAGAACAAGCTATCTACCTTAATTTCTGCCACACAGCATAATAATGACAGGCAGCTTTGCCTCAGGTCTCTGATGCTAAATTTCACTTAACCCATTAAAGGTGGATGACATTACCTAATGACTGTATGGCAAAAGCTGGGCAACATTACGTAACATTGGACTATTCTGCATTGTAATTATTCTTTGGCTTTTGGTGGTGTGTCATCAGTCATCTACTATTATGACCTCTATTCACCCATTCCTGTAAACAGCTACCCTTGCTCACCAATCCATGGTCGGTGCTAACATTAGCTGTTATCTAACATTTGTACAGTAGTAGGCGGCCAATGTTACGTAATGTTGGGTCTTTCTGTGTTGTAACTGTATGGTGAAATTGGGTGATGTGCATTTCTGACATGTGAATTGATGTACATAACAGTTGTAAATGTATGCATAAATGATAATTCTAGAGTAAAACAAAAGTGATTACAGAGCCTCCTGGCCTCGTCCCAGGTACATCTGATAAGCTGCCCACCCTGGGTCCTCCTGCACTAATCCATCCTCTTTCCACAGTCAGCTATGGTGAACTGTCACATAAATAACACCTCTTACCATCGTTTTTTATTCAATCTAATCTATTCATGTATGTATTGGCTTATTCCCTGATACTTTATTCCTAAAACATGCCACCTTACAAGGATGTATAGAAAAAATAAAGTCACCCGCCTTTAATGGGTTAAGGGAGCATCAACTGGTAAAACATGTCCTTAGCTGGGTATGTGTGAGTCCAAGACCAAGCAATGGACCCCTGTCCTCCAGGTCATTTTGATCTGTACTCATGCTTCACACAGCACCATACTGCACCTGCTGGGTCAAGCACGCCCTGAGTATGTCCTTGGTGCTGCCCACAGGATTGGTCATCACACAGGTAAGACTCTCCCCAATTGAGACCCAGGATTATTACAAAAATATGTCCTCTCCACTCCTTGGGTTAAGGGAATAGGACCTGATGATGGGAGTGTTCAAGTTCCTGTCTGCAATGCTCCTGGGAAACTGTCTGATAGGGGGATGGCAAGGCAAGGGCTACACTCACACACAAGTCCACCCTACCACAAAAACTTTCAACCTGTTACATTTGACCCCTCTCATGAAAATGTCGCAGTTCCCCTTCAACTGCTTTTCTATATCTATACTATATCCTGATACTTCCCCCATTCAGTATCCCTCATGACTGCCTGGACTTTGCCAACACTTCCATAATGTCTGGTCCAATTTTCGAGGTTCCTCAGGACAGCAATCATACCTAACACTAGCTGTGCTCTCTCCTGTCCCTAGCCCACTCTGAAAGGATACCAGACTGACAATAATGCTATTCCTTGCCCAACATCCTGGCACCATCTGCACCTCAATTCTGTTCCACAGCCTACCTGGCTGTAGTTGCAGCTATACCAAGCCCTGTGACCAATCTACAATTGTCTAGCTCATTTTCTGAGAGATCTAGACATAATGACCATTCCTCTAGCTAATTAACACCCAATATACTGCAATGTCAACTGCTGTAAATCATTCCCATCTCACACTAAACACCCTGTCCTACCCTCCTGTCACTCACTATCCCCTTCTCATCTCCCCTGCCTCTGTCTCACCATCTTCCCTCCATTTCTGTTCCCCTTGTTCTCACCTAATACACTCCCATCACCCCATCCTTACTCACAGCTGCCCATAGCATACCTTACTTTGGCCAGTGTTTCCTTTACACAAACATCATGGGCAGCCAGCTTCTCTCCCTTATTCCCTAACCTATACTGTTCCATTGTCAAACTCCCCAACAAGACCCTTCTGTTCCAACACATGGGTGAGAAGGAGCACTGACTCCAACTGCTGTCACTATCAGGCATCACCAGACTCCTCATGGTGACCAACACCATCACTGCTGGTGTTGCCCACTATATAATGGCTAACATAATTCCTATCCAAGCCTCCATCTTTCTACAGCCTACATATCATGAGTTGTCTACCCAGTAACCATGCTCTGTGCTACCTATTGTAGGGGTAAAAAAAAAAAAAAAAAAAAAAATGGTTATCATTTGATAGTTATTGATGATGATCAGGTAAGCGTACCATGGGGCCCATAAGCCATGGTTTAAGTAAAAACCCCTTAATGAGAACATTAATGACCTGACTAGGCCAATAGACTGCTAAGCATAATGTGATTACTTTCTTTCATGTAGGCTAAGGAAAGGTAAATAACCTTCTTACATTTACTACCTTAATGAAATATTAGTCCACATAATATGACAGTGAAATGTACAAATGCAAAAATTCAAATATCTAGCACAATGGTGGTCTGATTATTGTCAAGAGCCCTATTCTTACAATTTCTAGGCGTATTTACCTACAAAAAAACATTATAGCAAATTCTATATCAATTTACTGCATTTCTCAGGTTTTCAACTCGTTATACATGTGCTTCTTAATTCCTTTGATCTCCTTTCAAAGAAAACTGACCTTATTACAAACTGACCTTAAAATTACATTGATATATCCATTCATATATCTCATATATGTTAATAACAACCATCTTTACCTTCAAGATGTCTGTGGGTGACCTTGGTATTCTATTGGGAATAACAATCTCCTCACTGTTAACGCAGGATGATATACTTAAATCACGATGCATGGTGCTGGCAAAAAGAAATAAAGGTTTAATGTAAGAACAACAGTAATACAGACAATCTTTTTCAACTTAAACAGAAACAATGTCAAATATTACTTAAGGGATGTGGACAAAAAAGTTTCAATGAATGAACAACTGCTTCTGTCTGGGGTGGTGATCTGTGAGCCTTTGCAAGAATTTCCAGGATTCCCATGGTTAGAAACCTCTAATCCAGAGCCTTCTGAGGTGGTAAAGCCTTTCACACCTTGTAATCCACCTATTTTGTGCTAGTGGGCTGCCAGCTTGGCCTGTGTCTGCCAACCAACTGATCAGCAATTTCCCATTTCATAATTACTGGAACACAGATGTCAACCAAACAGTGATCATCACTGGATTATAGAAAGGTCAAAGAAAGTGGGAAAGGTACAGCATGAAACAACAATCTGGATTAATAACAGCTTTCCATACTTTAAAACTTACGTTTCTCTCGGCAGACATTTCATTCTGCTAGCCTGTGAGAGCATAACAATATGAAGGAGGAGAGTTTGAAGAAAACTTTCAAAAAAAGGAAAAAGAATGGCAAAAAGCAGATATTTTATGATTCATCTTGTGCTGCATAGTCTGTCTACTTTAAAGGAGGTAACACATTACCACAGAAGGTAGATTACCTACATCTAGACTAAGCAATCAACCAAGGAATGTGTTAGAGGAATACCATGAGCATCTTTGTTGATCTCATCCAAGGAGATGCTTCTCAGGAGGGGCAAAGTGGTGAGAGGTTTTGAATTCTTGGAGAACCAATATGTGTTCCCTTTGATAGTTAATGATGACTACATATTCCCTCTGAGATTTAACTGGGTATAAGAAATGATGCTCTCTAGCTGCACTTTTCCAAAAATAAGTCATTATGGGGATACATACCTGGATAACATTAATTAGTGGAGTTACCAGATAGTGAATCACATCACCACAGGATTTAATGAGATTAGGAGGGATTACATTCCTAGGGTAGATTTCTCAACCTACTTATCACACATGTGAACAATATTTCAAGATATATACATTCAGTACAGTACAATTTAAGGCCATGTGGGGGTTAGGAGTCTGGAAAAAGGAGGTTCATGAAGGGGAGGGAAGAAGGCCATGCAGGTAGTGGAGGCAGGGGAGTGGAAGGTGGAAAGCAATGCAGTGGTTGAGGGCCAGGGCATGGGATGGCAGGGCAAGGGGTTGGGGTTGGCAAGGGGAGGGTCATGAAGAGGTGGAGTTCAGGGTAGTGAAGGGCCATGCAAAAGGTGGGGGACATATCAAAGAGGAAGCAATTGTGTGGATTATGTCTGGATATTAAAGGACCCAGATTTAAAGCTTCTGGGCCCAAAATGAAGATAGTCTGGGTAATGGTCTATCATTCTCTTCAACAAACACTGAAAACAAAAAGTCATGGAGTATTTGAGCTGATTCTTGGTCACCAGTTATAAATGTTGCAGCATTTTCTTTAAGTCAGCCACCCTAAATCTGATGCTGCCTCACGAAACTGCAGAAAGCACTGGGTTTTTCACTAAAATGTTTGCCAAGCTTTCTCTTATGCTTTATTTTATTAACTCTTGGCAACAAAGTGGGGGCATTTCCATAAATGCTTGCTCACATTACCAACAATTGTAGGCCTGTTTTCCGACATTATGGACCTCTTGTGCACATCAAAATAGGCAATAATATGATAAAAGTATTGACTACAGTTCAAGAAAAGAATGTAATGAACCTCATCACACCTTATTACCGGCTTTTTCACACCCAAACAGTTGCCTTTCTATAACTACTTTCTCACATTACCAACACCAGCTTGCATCCGAACAACGCCATCAGGACTACTATATACCATCAAATGCATCCATTTTTTGCTATCACATGCAGTATCCTCTACACATACTCCTCAGTGTAACCAGGCCCTAGGCCCCCTCACCCACTCTATTGCTTACTTTAACTTTAATGCTGCCATGTCCACTCCCAGGTATCTAAAACACTCCACTACCTCAAGGTTCTTCCCATTCAAATTCACACTCTAACCAACCTGTCTCTCTCTCCAGCTTATATCAAAACCTTGCTTTTATTTGCAACAATTGTCAACTTTCTCCTTTCATGCACTCCTCCAGTCTTAAAAATAAGTTTGTGCTGTTTCTCATTCGAGTATGCCACCAAAGCCATGTCATCAGCTAACAGCAACTGACTCATTTCCCAAGCCTCATCATCCCTAACAGATGGACAACCTGCCCCACTCTTCAAGACCCTCAAATTCACCTACCTCATCACCCTATCCATGAACAGATTAAGCAGCCACGGTGCCATTACACACCCTTGCAACAGAACCATCTTCACATAAAACCACTTACCATCCTCTTTCCTCCTTGCATATACACTTTACTCTCTTTAGACATTTTTTTTTCTTCTGCTTCTGGTAACTTGCCACCTCTACATATTCATAAAATCATCCATAAAGCATCTCTATTAACCCTGACATATGCCTTCTTCAGATCTGTAAATTATCATTATTTCTATTATCATTATCGCTGCTTCCCACATCAGCAAGGTAGCGCCAGGAAACAGACGAAGAATGGCCCATCCACTCATATACTTGTATATATACATAAAAGCAAATATCTATATCATATATTTATCACACTTTGTCGCTGTCTCCCACGTTAGTGAGGTAGCGCAAGGAAACAGACAAAAGAATGGCCCAACCCACCCCCATACACACTCATATACATACATGTCCACACACGCACATATACATATGCAAATATACACACATATACAAATTCATACATATCAAAATATACATACACATATACAAACATACACATACATATACAAGTACATATTCATTCTTGTTTGCCTTCATTCATTCCTTTTGCTACCTTGGCCCACAGGAAACAACAATTGCTACCCCCTGCTTCAGCAAGGTAGTGCCAGGAAAACAGGCAAAAAAGGCCACATTCATTCACACTCAGTCTCTAGCTGTCATGTGTAATGCACCGAAACCACAGCTCTCCATCCACATCCAGGCGCCACAGACCTTTCCATGTTTTACTCCTAACGCTTCACATGCCCTGGTTCAGTCCAATGACAGCAGGTTGACCCTGGTATACTGCATTGTTCGAATTCACTCTATTCTTTGCACACCTCTCACCCTCCTGTATGTTCAGGCCCCAATCGCTCAAAATCTTTTTCACTCCATCCTCCCACCTCCAATTTGGTCTCCTGCTTCTCCTTGTTCCCTCCATTCCTGACACATATATCCTCTTTGTCAATCTTTCCTCACTCATTTTCTCCTTGTGTCCAAACCATTTCAACACCCTCTTCTGCTCTATCAACTACCCTCTTTCTATTTCCACACATCTCTCTTACCCTTTCATTACACACTAAATCAATCTACCTCACACCACATATTGTCCTCAAACATTTCATTTTCAACACATCCACCCTCCTCTGTACAACCCTATCTATAGTCCATGCCTCGCAACCATAAAACATTGTTGGAACTACCATTCCTTCAAACATACCCATTTCTGCTATACGAAATAACATTCTATCCTTCCACACATTCTTCATCGCTCCCAGAACCTTCACCTCCTTCCCCACCCTGTGACTCACTTCTACTTCCACGGTTCCACCCACTGATAAGTCCACTCCCAATTATCTAAAACACTTCACTTTCTCCAATTAACTTGTCCCTCAAACCTACTGAATCTAATAACCTTGCTCTTATTTACACTCACTCTCAACTTTCTCCTTTCACACACTTTTTCAGACTCACTCACCAACTTCTGCAGTTTCTTATACCAATCAGCCACTAGAGCTGTATCACTGGTGAACGACAAATGACTCACTTCCAATAGCCTCTCATCCCCAACAGACTGCATACCTGCCCCTCTCTCCATCCATAAACAAATTTACTAACCAAGGGGATATCACACACCCCTGCCACAAACTAACATTCACTGGGAACCAGTCATTCTCCTCTTTTCCTAATCGTGCACATGCCTCATATCCTTGACAAAAACTTTTCACTGCTTCTGACAACTTACCTCCAACACCATATACTCTTAAAACCTCCCACAAAGCATCTCTATCACTCCTATCATATGTCGTCTCCAGATCCATAAATGCTACATACAAATCCATCTGTTTTTCTACATACATACTACATTCAAATCTATCTGTTTTTCTAAGTATTTCTCGTAGACATTCTTCAAATCCTCTACCACTTCTGAAACCAAACTGCTCTTCACCAATCTGGTGCTCTGTACATGCTTTCACCCTCTCAATCAATACCCTCCCATATAATTTCCCAGGAACAAACTTATGCCTCTGTAATTTGAACACTTACCTTTATCCCCTTTGCCTTTGTACAGTGGCACCATGCATGCATTTCATCAATCCTCAGGCACTTCTCCATGGTCCAAACATACATTGATTTTCCTTACCAACCAATCAACAACACAATCACCCATTTCTAATAAATTCCACTGCAATACCATCTAAACCCACCGCCTTGCCGGATTTCATCTTCCTCAAAGATTTCACTACCTCTTCTCTCTTTACCAAACCATGCTCCCTGATCCTCTCACTTCACGCACCACCCGACCAAAATACCCTAAATCTGCCACTCTATCATCAAACACATTCAACATACCTTCAAAATACTCACTCCATCTTCTTACTTCATCACTAACTGTTATTACCTCCCCACTTGCACCCTTCACCGATGTTCCCATTAGTTCTCTTGTCTTACTCACATTATTTACCTCCTTCCAAAACATTTTTCTTTTTTTTTTTTTGCCGCTGTCTCCCGCGTTTGCGAGGTAGAGCAAGGAAACAGACAAAAGAAATGGCCCAACCCACCCCCATACACATGTATATACATACGTCCACACATGCAAATATACATACCTACACAGCTTTCCACGGTTTACCCCAGACGCTTCACATGCCCTGATTTAATCCACTGACAGCACGTCAACCCTGGTATACCACATCGATCCAATTCACTCTATTCCTTGCCCTCCTTTCACCCTCCTGCATGTTCAGGCCCCGATCACACAAAATCTTTTTCACTCCATCTTTCCACCTCCAATTTGGTCTCCCACTTCTCCACGTTCCCTCCACCTCCGACACATATATCCTCTTGGTCAATCTTTCCTCACTTATTCTCTCCATGTGCCCAAACCATTTCAAAACACCCTCTTCTGCCCTCTCAACCACGCTCTTTTTATTTCCACACATCTCTCTTACCCTTATGTTACTTACTCGATCAAACCACTTCACACCACACATCATTGTCCTCAAACATCTCATTTCCAGCACATCCATCCTCCTGTGCACAACTCTATCCATAGCCCACGCCTCGCAACTACACAACATTGTTGGAACCACTATTCCTTCAAACATACCCATTTTTGCTTTCCGAGATAATGTTCTCGACTTCCACATATTCTTCAAGGCTCCCAGGATTTTCGCCCCCTCCCCCACCCTATGATCCACTTCCGCTTCCATGGTTCCATCTGCTGCCAGATCCACTCCCAGATATCTAAAACACTTTACTTCCTCCAGTTTTTCTCCATTCAAACTTACCTCCCAATTGACTTGACCCTCAACCCTACTGTACCTAATAACCTTGCTCTTATTCACATTTACTCTTAACCTTCTTCTTTCACACACTTTACCAAACTCAGTCACCAGCTTCTGCAGTTTCTCACATGAATCAGCCACCAGCTCTGTATCATCAGCGAACAACAACTGACTCACTTCCCAAGCTCTCTCATCCCCAACAGACTTCATACTTGCCCCTCTTTCCAAAACTCTTCCATTCACCTAATGTTCTCGACTTCCACACATTCTTCAAGGCTCCCAGGATTTTCGCCCCCTCCCCCACCCTATGATCCACTTCCGCTTCCATGGTTCTATCTGCTGCCAGATCCAATCCCAGATATCTAAAACACTTTACTTCCTCCAGTTTTTCTCCATTCAAACTTACCTCCCAATTGACTTGACCCTCAACCCTACTGTACCTAAAAACCTTGCTCTTATTCACATTTACTCTTAACCTTCTTCTTTCACACACTTTACCAAACTCAGTCACCAGCTTCTGCAGTTTCTCACATGAATCAGCCACCAGCGCTGTATCATCAGCGAACAACAACTGACTCACTTCCCAGGCTCTCTCATCCCCAACAGACTTCATACTTACCCCTCTTTCCAAAACTCTTGCATTCACCTCCGTAACAACCCCATCCATAAACAAATTAAACAACCATGGAGACATCACACACCCCTGCTGCAAACCTACATTCACTGAGAACCAATCACTTTCCTCTCTTCCTACACGTACACATGCCTTACATCCTCGATAAAAACTTTTCACTGCTTCTAATAACTTGCCTCCCACACCATATATTCTTAATACCTTCCACAGAGCATCTCTATCAACTCTATCATATGCCTTCTCCAGATCCATAAATGCTACATACAAATCCATTTGCTTTTCTAAGTATTTCTCACATACATTCTTCAAAGCAAACACCTGATCCACACATCCTCTACCACTTCTGAAACCACACTGCTCTTCCCCAATCTGATGCTCTGTACTTGCCTTCACTCTCTCAATCAATACCCTCCCATATAATTTACCAGGAATACTCAACAAACTTATACCTCTTTAATTTGAGCACTCACTTTTATCCCCTTAGCCTTTGTACAATGGCACAATGCTCTCATTCCGCCAATCCTCAGGCACCTCACCATGAGTCATACATTCATTAAATAACCTTACCAACCAGTCAACAATACAGTCACCCCCTTTTTTAATAAATTCCACTGCAATACCATCCAAACCTACTGCCTTTTGTTTTTCCTCCAAAAAAAGGAACAGAGAAGGGGGCCAGGTGAGGATATTCCCTCAAAGGCACAATCCTCTGTTCTTAACGCTACCTCGCTAATGCAGGAAATGGCGAATAGTATGAAAAGAATTTATATATATATATATATATATATATATATATATATATATATGTAAGTAGGAGAGATGGTCAGAGAGCGTTATTGGATTACGTGTTAATTGACAGGCGTGCGAAAGAGAGACTTTTGGATGTTAATGTGCTGAGAGGTGCAACTGGAGGGATGTCTGATCATTATCTTGTGGAGGCTAAGGTGAAGATTAGTATGGGTTTTCAGAAAAGAGGAGTGAATGTTGGGGTGAAGAAGGTGGTGAGAGTAAGTGAGCTTGGGAAGGAGACCTGTGTGGGGAAGTACCAGGAGAGACTGTGTACAGAATGGAAAAAGGTGAGAACAATGGAAGTAAGGGGAGTGGGGGAGGAATGGGATGTATTTAGGGAATCAGTGATGGATTGCGCAAAAGATGCTTGTGGCATGAGAAGAGTGGGAGGTGGGCTGTTTAGAAAGGGTAGTGAGTGGTGGGATGAAGAAGTAAGAGTATTAGTGAAAGAGAAGAGAGAGGCATTTGGACGATATTTGCAGGGAAAAAATGCAATTGAGTGGGAGAAGTATAAAAGAAAGAGACAGGAGGTCAAGAGAAAGGTGCAAGAGGTGAAAAAAAGGGCAAATGAGAGTTGGGGTGAGAGACTATCAGTAAAGTTTAGGGAGAATAAAAAGATGTTCTGGAAGGAGGTAAATAGGGTGCGTAAGACAAGGGAGCAAATGGGAACTTCAGTGAAGGGCGTAAATGGGGAGGTGATAACAAGTAGTGGTGATGTGAGAAGGAGATGGAATGAGTATTTTGAAGGTTTGTTGAATGTGTCTGATGACAGAGTGGCAGATATAGGGTGTTTTGGTCGAGGTGGTGTGCAAAGTGAGAGGGTTAGGGAAAATGATTTGGTAAACAGAGAAGAGGTAGTAAAAGCTTTGCGGAAGATGAAAGCCGGCAAGGCAGCAGGTTTGGATGGTATTGCAGTGGAATTTATTAAAAAAGGGGGTGACTGTATTGTTGACTGGTTGGTAAGGTTATTTAATGTATGTATGACTCATGGTGAGGTGCCTGAGGATTGGCGGAATGCGTGCATAGTGCCATTGTACAAAGGCAAAGGGGATAAGAGTGAGTGCTCAAATTACAGAGGTATAAGTTTGTTGAGTATTCCTGGTAAATTATATGGGAGGGTATTGATTGAGAGGGTGAAGGCATGTACAGAGCATCAGATTGGGGAAGAGCAGTGCGGTTTCAGAAGTGGTAGAGGATGTGTGGATCAGGTGTTTGCTTTGAAGAATGTATGTGAGAAATACTTAGAAAAGCAAATGGATTTGTATGTAGCATTTATGGATCTGGAGAAGGCATATGATAGAGTTGATAGAGATGCTCTGTGGAAGGTATTAAGAATATATGGTGTGGGAGGCAAGTTGTTAGAAGCAGTGAAAAGTTTTTATCGAGGATGTAAGGCATGTGTACGTGTAGGAAGAGAGGAAAGTGATTGGTTCTCAGTGAATGTAGGTTTGCGGCAGGGGTGTGTGATGTCTCCATGGTTGTTTAATTTGTTTATGGATGGGGTTGTTAGGGAGGTAAATGCAAGAGTCCTGGAAAGAGGGGCAAGTATGAAGTCTGTTGGGGATGAGAGAGCTTGGGAAGTGAGTCAGTTGTTGTTCGCTGATGATACAGCGCTGGTGGCTGATTCATGTGAGAAACTGCAGAAGCTGGTGACTGAGTTTGGTAAAGTGTGTGGAAGAAGAAAGTTAAGAGTAAATGTGAATAAGAGCAAGGTTATTAGGTACAGTAGGGTTGAGGGTCAAGTCAATTGGGAGGTGAGTTTGAATGGAGAAAAACTGGAGGAAGTGAAGTGTTTTAGATATCTGGGAGTGGATCTGTCAGCGGATGGAACCATGGAAGCGGAAGTGGATCATAGGGTGGGGGAGGGGGCGAAAATTTTGGGAGCCTTGAAAAATGTGTGGAAGTCGAGAACATTATCTCGGAAAGCAAAAATGGGTATGTTTGAAGGAATAGTGGTTCCAACAATGTTGTATGGTTGCGAGGCGTGGGCTATGGATAGAGTTGTGCGCAGGAGGATGGATGTGCTGGAAATGAGATGTCTGAGGACAATGTGTGGTGTGAGGTGGTTTGATCGAGTGAGTAACGTAAGGGTAAGAGAGATGTGTGGAAATAAAAAGAGCGTGGTTGAGAGAGCAGAAGAGGGTGTTTTGAAATGGTTTGGGCACATGGAGAGAATGAGTGAGGAAAGATTGACCAAGAGGATATATGTGTCGGAGGTGGAGGGAACGAGGAGAAGAGGGAGACCAAATTGGAGGTGGAAAGATGGAGTGAAAAAGATTTTGTGTGATCGGGGCCTGAACATGCAGGAGGGTGAAAGGAGGGCAAGGAATAGAGTGAATTGGAGCGATGTGGTATACAGGGGTTGACGTGCTGTCAGTGGAGTGAATCAAGGCATGTGAAGCGTCTGGGGTAAACCATGGAAAGCTGTGTAGGTATGTATATTTGCGTGTGTGGACGTGTGTATGTACATGTGTATGGGGGGGGCATTTCTTTCGTCTGTTTCCTTGCGCTACCTCGCAAACGCGGGAGACAGCGACAAAGTATAAAAAAAAAAAAAAAAAAAAAAAATATTTATTTATTTTGATTTGTCGCTGTCTCCTGCGTTAGCGAGGTAGCGCAAGGAAACAGACAAAAGAAATGGCCCAACCCACCCTCATACACATGTATATACATACACGTCCACACACGCAAATATACATACCTATACATATCAATGTACACATATATATACCCACACAGACACATACATATATACCCATGCACACGATTCACACTGTCTGCCTTTATTCATTCCCATCGCCACCTCACCACACATGGAATACCATCCCCCTCCCCCCTCATGAGTGCGAGGTAGCGCTAGGAAAAGACAACAAATGCCCCATTCGGTCACACTCAGTCTCTAGCTGTCATGCAATAATGCCCGAAACCACAGCTCCCTTTCCACATCCAGGCCCCACACAACTTTCCATGGTTTACCCCAGACGCTTCAAATGCTCTGATTCAATCCACTGACAGCATGTCGACCCCAGTATACCACATCAATCCAATTCACTCTATTCCTTGCCTGCCTTTCACCCTCCTGCATGTTCAGGCCCCGATCACTCAGAATCTTTTTCACTCCATCTTTCCACCTCCAATTTGGTCTCCCACTTCTCCTCGTTCCCTCCACCTCCGACACATATATCCTCTTGGGCAATCTTTCCTCTTTCATTCTCTCCATGTGCCCAAACCATTTCAAAACACCCTCTTCTGCGCTCTCAACCATGCTCTTTTTATTTCCACACATCTCTCTTACCCTTACATTACTTACTTGATCAAACCACCTCACACCACACATTGTCCTCAAACATCTCATTTCCAGCACATCCATCCTCCTGCGCACCAATCTATCCATAGCCCACGCCTCGCAACCATACAACATTGTTGGAACCACTATTCCTTCAAACATACCCATTTTTGCTTCCAGAGATAATGTTCTCGACTTCCACACATTCTTCAAGGCTCCCAGGATTTTCGCCCCCTACCCCACCCTATGATTCACTTCCGCTTCCATGGTTCCATCCGCTGCCAGATCCACTCCCAGATATCTAAAACACTTTACTTCCTCCAGTTTTTCTCCATTCAAACTTACCTCCCAGTTGACTTGACCCTCAACCCTACTGTACCTAATAACCTTGCTCTTATTCACATTTACTCTTACTTTCTTCTTTCACACACTTTACCAAACTCAGTCACCAGCTTCTGCAGTTTCTCACAAGAATCAGCCACCAGCCCTGGATCATCAGCGAACAACAACTGACTCACTTCCCAAGCTCTCTCATCCACAACAGACTTCATACTTGCCCCTCTTTCCAAAACTCTTGCATTCACCTCCCTATCAACCCCATCCATAAACAAACAACCATGGAGACATCAAACACCCCTGCCGCAAACCTACATTCACTGAGAACCAATCACTTTCCTCTCTTCCTACACGTACACATGCCTTACATCCTCAATAAAAACTTTTCACTGCTTCTAACAACTTGCCTCCCACACCATATATTCTTAATACCTTCCACAGAGCATCTCTATCAACTCTATCATATGCCTTCTCCAGATCCATAAATGCTACATACAAATCCATTTGCTTTTCTAAGTATTTCTCGCATACATTCTTCAAAGCAAACACTTGATCCACACATCCTCTACCACTTCTGAAACCACACTGCTCTTCCCCAATCTGATGCTCTATACATGCCTTCACCCTCTCAATCAATACCCTCCCATATAATTTACCAGGAATACTCAACAAACTTATACCTCTGTAATTTGAGCACTCACTCTTATCCCCTTTGCCTTTGTACAATGGCACTATGCACGCATTCCGCCAATCCTCAGGCACCTCACCATGAGTCATATATACATTAAATAACCTTACCAACCAGTCAACAATACAGTCATCCTCTTTTTTAATAGATTCCACTGCAGTACCATCCAAACCTGCTGCCTTGCCGGCTTTCATCTTCCGCAAAGCTTTTACTACCTCTTCTCTGTTTACCAAATCATTTTCCCTAACCCTTTCACTTTGCACATATATATATATGGAGTGGAAAAAATTTTGTGTGATCGGGGCCTGAAAATGCAGGAGGGTGAAAGGAGGGCAAGGAATAGAGTGAATTGGAGCGATGTGGTATACCGGGGTTGACGTGCTGTCAGTGGATTGAATCGGGGCATGTGAAGCGTCTGGGGTAAACCATGGAAAGCTGTGTAGGTATGTATATTTGCGTGTGTGGAAGTATGTATATACATGTGTATGGGGGTGGGTTGGGCCATTTCTTTCGTCTGTTTCCTTGCGCTACCTCGCAAACGCGGGAGACAGCAAAAAAAAAAAAAAAATATATATATATATATATATATATATATATATATATATATATATATATATATATATATATGGGCGTGCGGGGCGGGCGGGGAATGGAGTGAGTTGGATCGATGTGGTGTGCCGGGGTTGGCGTGCTGTCGGTGGATTGAGTTGGGGCGTGTGGGGCCTCTGGGGTGGGCCATGGAAAGTTGTGTGGGGCCTGGATGTGGAAAGGGAGCTGTGGTTTCGGGCATTATTGTATGACAGCTGGAGACTGAGTGTGAACGAATGGGGCATTTGTTATCTTTTCCTAGCGCTACCTC
Organism: Panulirus ornatus; assembly: GCF_036320965.1. Classification (NCBI taxonomy): domain Eukaryota; kingdom Metazoa; phylum Arthropoda; class Malacostraca; order Decapoda; family Palinuridae; genus Panulirus; species Panulirus ornatus. Next base: position 22,554,448 of record NC_092239.1, read on the forward strand.
GCACACATGAGGGGGGAGGGGGATGGTATTCCTTGTGTGGCGAGGTGGCGATGGGAATGAATAAAGGCAGGCAGTATGAATTGTGTGCATGGGTATATATGTATGTGTCTGTGTGTGTATATATATGTGTACATTGAGATGTATGGGTGTGTATGTTTGCGTGTGTGGACGTCTGTGCATATACATGTGTATGGGGGTGGGTTGGGCCATTTCTTTCTTCTGTTTCCTTGCGCTTTCCTGTTTGCGACAAAGCAAAATAAATAAATAAAATATATATATATTTTTTTTTTTTTTTTGCTTTGTCTCTGTCTCCCGCGTTTGCGAGGTAGCGCAAGGAAACAGATGAAAGAAATGGCTCAACCCACCCCCATACACATGTATATACATACGTCCACACACGCTAATATACATACCTACACAGCTTTCCATGGTTTACCCCAGACGCTTCACATGCTCTGATTCAATCCACTGACAGCACGTCAACCCCGGTATACCACGTCGCTCAAATTCACTCTATTCCTTGCCCTCCTTTCACCCTCCTGCATGTTCAGGCCCCGATCACACAAAATCTTTTTCACTCCATCTTTCCACCTCCAATTTGGTCTCCCTCTTCTCCTCGTTCCCTCCACCTCCGACACATATATCCTCTTGGTCAATCTTTCCTCACTCATTCTCTCCATGTGACCAAACCATTTCAAAACACCCTCTTCTGCTCTCTCAACCACGCTCTTTTTATTTCCACACATCTCTCTTACCCTTACGTTACTTACTCGATCAAGCCACCTCACACCACACATTGTCCTCAAACATCTCATTTCCAGCACATCCATCCTCCTGCGCACAACTCTATCCATAGTCCACGCCTCGCAACCATACAACATTGTTGGAACCACTATTCCTTCAAACATATACATTTTTGCTTTCCGAGATAATGTTCTCGACTTCCACACATTCTTCAAGGCTCCCAGAATTTTCGCCCCCTCCCCCACCCTATGATCCACTTCCGCTTCCATGTTTCCATCCGCTGCCAGATCCACTCCCAGATATCTAAAACAGTTCACTTCCTCCAGTTTTTCTCCATTCAAACTCACCTCCCAATTGACTTGACCCTCAACCCTACTGTACCTAATAACCTTGCTCTTATTCACATTTACTCTTAACTTTCTTCTTTCACACACTTTACCAAACTCAGTCACCAGCTTCTGCAGTTTCTCACATGAATCAGCCACCAGCGCTGTATCATCAGCGAACAACAACTGACTCACTTCCCAAGCTCTCTCATCCCCAACAGACTTCATACTTGCCCTCTTTCCAAAACTCTTGCATTCACCTCCCTAACAACCCCATCCATAAACAAATTAAACAACCATGGAGACATCACACACCCCTGCCGCAACATTCACTGAGAACCAATCACTTTCCTCTCTTCCTACACGTACACATGCCTTACATCCTCGATAAAAACTTTTCACTGCTTCTAACTTAGAAACTTGCCTCCCACACCATATATTCTTAAAACCTTCCACAGAGCATCTCTATCAACTATCGTATGCCTTCTCCAGATCCATAAATGCTACATACAAATCAATTTGCTTTTCTAAGTATTTCTCACATACATTCTTCAAAGCAAACACCTGATCCACATATCCTCTACCACTTCTGAAACCCCACTGCTCTTCCCCAATCTGATGCTCTGTACATGCCTTCACCCTCTCAATCAATACCCTCCCATATAACTTACCAGGAATACTCAACAATCGTATACCTCTGTAATTTGAGCACTCACTCTTATCCCTGTTGCCTTTGTACAATGGAACTATGCAAGCATTCCGCCAATCTTCACGCACCTCACCATGAATCATATATACATTGAATAACCTTACCAACCAGTCAATGATACAGTCACCCCCTTTTTTAATGAATTCCACTGCAATACCATCCAAACCTGCTGCCTTGCCGGCTTTCATCTTCCGCAAAGCTTTTACTACCTCTTCTCTGTTTACCAAATCATTTTCCCTAACCCTCTCACTTTGCACACCATCTCGACCAAAACACCCTATATCTGCCACTCTATCATCAAACACATTCAACAAACCTTCAAAATACTCACTCCATCTCCTTCTCACATCACCACTACTTGTTATCACCTCCCCATTTGCGCCCTTCACTGAAGTTCCCATTTGCTCCCTTGTCTTAGGCACTTTATTTACCTCCTTCCTGAACATCTTTTTATTCTCCCTAAAATTTAATGATACTCTCTCACCCCAACTCTCATTTGTCCTCTTTTTCACCACTTGCACCTTTCTCTTGACCTCCTGTTTCTTTCTTTTATACATCTCCCACTCTTTTGCATTTTTTCCCTGCAAAAATCGTCCAAATGCCTCTCTCTTCTCTTTCACTATATATGTATATTTATATTATTATTTTATTATTTTGCTTTGTCGCTGTCTCCCGCGTTTGCGAGGTAGCGCAAGGAAACAGACGAAAGAAATGGCCCAACCCACCCCCATACACAATGTATACACACACACATGTCCACACACGCAAATATACATACCTATACATCTCAATGTACACATATATATACGTACACTGACACATACATATATACCCATGCACACAATTCACACTGTCTGCCCCCATTCACTCCCATCGCCACCTCGCCACACATGGAATACCATCCCCCTCCCCCCTCATGTGTGCGAGGTAGCACTAGGAAAAGACAACAAAGGCCCCATTCGTCCACACTCAGTCTCTAGCTGCCACGCAATAATGCCCGAAACGACAGCTCCCTTTCCACATCCAGGCCCCACACAACTTTCCATGGTTTACCCCAGACGCTTTACATGCCCTGATTCAATCCACTGACAGCATGTCAACCCCGGTATACCACATCGATCCAATTCACTCTATTCCTTGCCCTCCTTTCACCCTCCTGCATGTTCAGGCCCCGATCACACAAAATCTTTTTCACTCCATCTTTCCATCTCCAATTTGGTCTCCCACTTCTCCACGTTCCCTCCACCTCTGACATATATATCCTCTTGGTCAATCTTTCCTCACTCATTCTCTCCATGTGCCCAAACCATTTCAAAACACCTTCTTCTGCTCTCTCAACCACGCTCTTTTTATTTCCATTTATTGCCATCTTCAGGCATCTCACTGTGAGACATACATACACTGAAAATCCTAACTAACCAATCAATATCACCCTCCCCTCCTTTCTTGAAGATTTTAAGTTCAATCCCATCCATTGCAGCTGAATAGCCACACTTCATCTTTTGTAAGGCTTTCACCACCTTGTCTGTTCTACAAGCACCCAACATCTGCCACCATATCATCTAGCAGGCTCAAAAGTCTTTCAAATTACTCATTCCATCTCCTCTTTGCCTCTAACCATTTCCCCATCTGCTCCCTCTATTGATGCTTCCAATTTTTGCCTTCAATAAAAAAAGTACCACTTTGCTACAGTAATGCCAAGTTACAATACCTATTAATCTTTTTTTTTTCTTGCTTTGTCGCTGTCTCCTGCGTTTGCGAGGTAGCGCAAGGAAACAGACGAAAGAAATGGCCCAACCCACTCCCATACACATGTATATACATATGTCCACACACGCAAATATACATACCTACACAGCTTTCCATGGTTTACCCCAGACGCTTCACATGCCTTGATTCAATCCACTGACAGCACGTCAACCCCGGTATACCACATCGATCCAATTCACTCTATTCCTTGCCCTCCTTTCACCCTCCTGCATGTTCAGGCCCCGATCACACAAAATCTTTTTCACTCCATCTTTCCACCTCCAATTTGGTCTCACACTTCTCCTCGTTCCCTCCACCTCCGACACATATATCCTCTTGGTCAATCTTTCCTCACTCATTCTCTCCATGTGCCCAAACCATTTCAAAACACCCTCTTCTGCTCTCTCAACCACGCTCTTTTTATTTCCACACATCTCTCTTACCCTTGCGTTACTTACTCGATCAAACCACCTCACACCACACATTGTCCTCAAACATCTCATTTCCAGCACATCCATCCTCCTGCGCACAACTCTATCCATAGCCCACGCCTCGCAACCATACAACATTGTTGGAACCACTATTCCTTCAAACATACCCATTTTTGCTTTCCGAGATAATGTTCTCGACTTCCACACATTCTTCAAGGCTCCCAGAATTTTCGCCCCCTCCCCCACCCTATGATCCACTTCCGCTTCCATGGTTCCATCCGCTGCCAGATCCACTCCCAGATATCTAAAACACTTTACTTCCTCCAGTTTTTCTCCATTCAAACTTACCTTCCAATTGACTTGACCCTCAACCCTACTGTACCTAATAACCTTGCTCTTATTCACATTTACTCTTAACTTTCTTCTTTCACACACTTTACCAAACTCAGTCACCAGCTTCTGCAGTTTCTCACATGAATCAGCCACCAGCGCTGTATCATCAGTGAACAACAACTGACTCACTTCCCAAGCTCTCTCATCCCCAACAGACTTCATACTTGCCCCTCTTTCCAAAACTCTTCCATTCACCTCCCTAACAACCCCATCCATAAACAAATTAAACAACCATGGAATTTAAAGTATTCATCCTTTTTCATAAAAAACTCATGAGTGATGCTTTGACAATGCTTTGGGGATATCTGTTTCATATTTTCATTCAAATTATTGATTACTGTTGTGATTCTTTTCATATACTCTTGGAAAACTGATTTTTTTCACTCTAATATGGTTTAAAGGGAATTTTAGCATCATATATGGAAACTTCATACTCGTCATCACAGAAAAGCATTAAAAAGTCAAAGTAACATTTTCCATCTTTTAATGAAGAAATGAGATCACTGTGAGACTGTCAATAGAATGAAAATATGCAGCTATGAGGTAAACTGATCACTGAAGGTGGAATAGTACAGTGGCTATGGGTATAAGATCACATCTCTAGCTGGGAGGTAGGAGGTATGTGAGCTCTTGTTTGAACAATAAATCGAACAGCAATATCAACAAAAATCATACCAATGGATTGAATAGAAGTAGTAGTGGTGTGGGTAAAAACCTGTCTAATAATGTCAAGATCTGTCCGTTACACTATCTAATACATTTTCCCAATATTCAATTCATGATAAAGATGACGTTCAATTGAAAATTCTGCATGTCAATAACATGCTAGAGTTCTTAGTTGCCATTTTTCATGAATGGTGGCATTTTTTGCCTAACACTTACAAAGCTTTTAATAACCCTTAGAATATACATATATAAACATAGTAATCATATTAGGTTTGGTTAGATGAAGGTGAACTATCAAGTGGTATAACTGTACCAGGCAAGTGCAACATGGCAACAGAGAAAGTCATATATATCAAAAGAGAACATGAAATACATTTCATGAAATATACCTAGTGTAAATATATATCTATTTATCTTATTTTGCTTTGTCGCTGTCTCCCGCGTTAGCGGGGTAGCACAAGGAAACAGACGGAAGAATGGCCCAACCCACCTACATGCACATGTATATACATACACGTCCACACACGCAAATAAAAATACCAATACATCTCAATGCACACATATATATACACACACAGACATATACATATATACACATGAACATAATTCATACTGTCTACCTTTATTTATTCCCATCACCACCCCACCACACATGGAATAACATCCTCCTCCCCCCTTATGTGTGCGAGGTAGCGCTAGGAAAAGACAACAAAGGCCACATTCGTTCACACTCAGTCTCTAGCTGTCATGAAATAATGCACCGAAACCACAGCTCCCTTTCCACATCCAGGCCCCACAAAACTTTCCATGGTTTACCCCAGACGCTTCACATGCCCTGGTTCAATACATTGACAGCACGTCGACCCCGGTACACCACATCATTCCAATTCACTCTATTCCTTGCATGCCTTTCACCCTCCTGCATGTTCAGGCCCCGATCACTCAAAATCTTTTTCACTCCATCCTTCCACCTCCAGTCTGGTCTCCCACTTCTCCTCGTTCCCTCCACCTCCGACACATATATCCTCTTGGTCAATCTTTCTTCACTCATTCTCTCCATGTGACCAAACCATTTAAAAACACCCTCTTCTGCTCTCTCAACCACGCTCTTTTTATTTCCACACATCTCTCTTACCCTTACATTACTTACTCGATCAAACCACGTCACGCCACATATTGTCCTCAAACATCTCATTTCCAGCACATCCACCCTCCTGCACACAACTCTATCCATAGCCCACACCTCGCAACCATAAAACATTGTTGGAACCACTATTCCTTCAAACATACCCATTTTTGCTTTCCGAGATAATGTTCTCGACTTCCAAACTTTCTTCAAGGCTCCCAGAATTTTCGCCCCCTCCCCCACCCTATGATTTACTTCCACTTCCATGGTTCCATCCGCTGCCAGATCCACTCCCAGATATCTAAAACACTTTACTTCCTCCAGTTTATCTCCATTCAAACTTACCTCCCAATTGACTTGACCCTCAACCCTACTGTACCTAATAACCTTGCTCTTATTCACATTTACTCTTAACTTTCTTCTTTCACACACTTTACCAAACTCAGTCACCGGCTTATGCAGTTTCTCACATGAATCAGCCACCAACGCTGTATCATCAGCGAACAACAACTGACTCACTTCCCAAGCTCTCTCATCCAAAACAGACTGCATACTTGCCCCTCTTTCCAAAACTATTGCATTCACCTCCCTAACAACCCCATCCATAAACAAATCAAACAACCATGGAGACATCACACACCCCTGCCGCAAACCTACATTCACTGAGAACCAATCACTTTCCTCTCTTCCTACATATACACATGCTTTACATCCTTGATAAAAACTTTTCACTGCATCTAACAACTTGCCTCCCACACCATATATTCTTAATACCTTCCACAGAGCATCTCTATCAACTCTATCATATGCCTTCTCCAGATCCATAAATGCTACATACAAATCCATTTCCTTTTCTAAGTATTTCTCACATACATTCTTCAAAGCAAACACTTGATCCACACATCCTCTACCACTTCTGAAACCCCACTGCTCTTCCCCAATTTCATGCTCTGTACATGTCTTCACCCTCTCAATCAATACCCTCCCATATAATTTACCAGGAATACTCAACAAACGTATACCTCTTTAATTTGAGCACTCACTCTTATCCCCTTTGCCTTTGTACAATGGCACTATGCAAGCATTTCGCCAATCCTCAGGCACCTCACGATGAATTATGCATACATTAAATAACCTTACCAACCAGTCAACAATACAGTCACCCTCTTTTTCAATAAATTCCACTGCAATACCATCCAAACCTGCTGCCTTGCTAGCTTTCATCTTCCGCAAAGCTTTTACTACCTCTTCTCTGTTTACCAAATCATTTTCCCTAACCCTCTGACTTTGCACAACACCTCGACCAAAACACACTATATCTGCCACTCTGTCATCAAACACATTTAACAAACCTTCAAAATACTCACTCCATCTCCTTCTCACATCACCACTACTTGTTATCACCTCCCCATTAGCACCCTTCACAGAAGTTCCCATTTGTTCCCTTGTCTTATTCCCCTGCTCTTATTCACATTTACTCTTAGCTTTCTTCTTTCACACACTTTACCAAACTCAGTCACCAACTTCTGCAGTTTCTCACCCGAATCAGCTGCCAGTGCTGTATCATCAGCGAACAACAACTGACTCACTTCCCAAGCTCTCTCATCCACAACAGATTGCATACTTGCCCCTCTTTCCAAAACTCTTGCATTCACCTCCCTAACAACCCCATCCATAAACAAATCAAACAACCATGGAGACATCACACACCCCTGCCACAAACCTACATTCACTGAGAACCAATCACTTTCCTCTCTTCCTACATGTGCACATGCCTTACATCCTCGATAAAAACTTTTCACTGCTTCTAACAAATTGCCTCCCACACCATATATTATTAGTACCTTCCACAGAGCATCTCTATCAACTCTATCATATGCCTTCTCCATATCCATAAATGATACATACAAATCCATTTCCCTTTCTAAGTATTTCTCACATACATTCTTCAAAGCAAACACCTGATCCACACATCCTCTACCACTTCTGAAACCACACTGCTCTTCCCCAATTTCATGCTCTGTACATGCCTTCACCCTCTCAATCAATACCCTCTCATATAATTTACCAGGAATACTCAACAAACTTATACCTCTGTAATTTGAGCACTCACTCTTATACCCTTTGCCTTTGTACAATGACACTATGCACACATTCCGCCAATCCTCAGGCACCTCACCATGAGTCATACATACATTAAATAACCTTACCAACCAGTCAACAATACAGTCACCCCCTTTTTTAATCAATTCCACTGCAATACCATCCTAACCTGCTGCCTTGCCGGCTTTCATCTTCCGCAAAGCTTTTACTACCTCTTCTCTGTTTACCAAATCATTATCCCTAACCCTCTCACTTTGTACACCACCATGACCAAAACACCCTATATCTGCCACTCTATCATCAAACACATTCAACAAACCTTCAAAATACAATACCTTCAAGGTATATAAATAAATATTATTTATTTATTCTATTATACTTTGTCGCTGTCTCCCACGTTTGCGAGGTAGCGCAAGGAAACAGACGAAAGAAATGGCCCAACCCCCCCCATACACATGTATATACATACGTCCACACATGCAAATATACATACCTAAACAGCTTTCCATGGTTTACCCCAGACGCTTCACATGCCCTGCTTCAATCCACTGACAGCACGTCAACCCCGGTTTACCACATCACTCCAATTCACTCTATTCCTTGCCCTCCTTTCACCCTCCTGCATGTTCAGGCCCCGATCACACAAAATCTTTTTCACTCCATCTTTCCACCTCCAATTTGGTCTCCCTCTTCTCCTTGTTCCCTCCACCTCCGACACATATATCCTCTTGGTCAATCTTTCCTCACTCATCCTCTCCATGTGCCCAAACCACTTCAAAACACCCTCTTCTGCTCTCTCAACCACGCTCTTTTTATTTCCACACATCTCTCTTACCCTTACGTTACTCACTCGATCAAACCACCTCACACCACACATTGTCCTCAAACATCTCATTTCCAGCACATCCATCCTCCTGCGCACAACTCTATCCATAGCCCACGCCTCGCAACCATACAACATTGTTGGAACCACTATTCCTTCAAACATACCCATTTTTGCTTTCCAAGATAATGTTCTCGACTTCTAAACATTCTTCAAGGCCCCCAGGATTTTCGCCCCCACCCCCACCCTATGATCCACTTCCGCTTCCATGGTTCCATCCGCTGCCAGATCCACTCCCAGATATCTAAAACACTTCACTTCCTCCAGTTTTTCTCCATTCAAACTCACCTCCCAATTGACTTGACCCTCAACCCTACTGTACCTAATAACCTTGCTCTTATTCACATTTACTCTTAACTTTCTTCTTCCACACACTTTTCCAAACTCAGTCACCAGCTTCTGCAGTTTCTCACATGAATCAGCCACCAGCGCTGTATCATCAACGAACAACAACTGACTCACTTCCCAAGCTCTCTCATCCCCAACAGACTTCATACTTGCCCCTCTTTCCAAAACTCTTGCATTTACCTCCCTAACAACCCCATCCATAAACAAATTAAACAACCATGGAGACATCACACACCCCTGCCGCAAACCTACATTCACTGAGAACCAATCACTTTCCTCTCTTCCTACATGTACACATGCCTTACATCCTCGATAAAAACTTTTCACTGCTTCTAACAACTTTCCTCCCACACCATATATTCTTAATACCTTCCACAGAGCATCTCTATCAACTCTATCATATGCCTTCTCCAGATCCATAAATGCTACATACAAATCCATTTGCTTTTCTAAGTATTTCTCACATACATTCTTCAAAGCAAACACCTGATCCACACATCCTCTACCACTTCTGAAACCACACTGCTCTTCCCCAATCTCATGCTCTGTACATGTCTTCACCCTCTCAATCAATACCCTCCCATATAATTTACCAGGAATACTCAACAAACTTATACCTCTGTAATTTGAGCACTCACTCTTATCCCCTTTGCCTTTGTACAATGGCACTATGCACGCATTCCGCCAATCTTCAGGCACCTCACCATGAGTCATACATACATTAAATAACCTTACCAACCAGTCAACAATACAGTCACCCCCTTTTTTAGTAAATTCCACTGCAATACCATCCAAACCTGCTGCCTTGCCGGCTTTCATCTTCCGCAAAGCTTTCACTACCTCTTCTCTGTTTACCAAATCATTTTCCCTAACCCTCTCACTTTGCACACCACCTCGACCAAAACACCCTATATCTGCCACTCTATCATCAAACACATTCAACAAACCTTCAAAATACTCACTCCATCTCCTTCTCACATCACCACTACTTGTTATCACCTCCCCACTTGGGCCCTTCACCGAAGTTCCCATTTGCTCCCTTGTCTTACGCACTTTATTTACCTCCTTCCAGAACATATATATATATATATATATATATATATATATATATATATATATATATATATATATATATATATATATATTCTTATATATATATTCTTATAAATATATATATATATATATATATATATATATATATATATATATATATATATATATATATATATATATATATATATATATTCTTTCACACTATTCGCCATTTCTCGCCTCAGCGAGGTAGCGTCAAGAGCAGAGGACTGGGCCTCTGAGGACACATCCTCACCTGGCCCCTTCCTCTGTTCCTTCCTTTGGAAAATTAAAAAAAAAATGAAAAGGGAACATTTCCATGCCCCCCGCTCCCTTCCCTTTTAGTCACCTTCTACGACACGCAGGGAATACGTGGGAAGTATTGTTTCTCCCCTGTCTCCAGGGATAGGGGATATATGGTGACTGAGTTTGGTAAAGTGTGTGAAAGAAAAAAGTTAAGAGTAAATGTGAATAAGAGCAAGGTTATTAGGTACAGTAGGGTTGAGGGTCAAGTCAATTGGGAGGTGAGTTTGAATGGAGAAAAACTGGAGGAAGTGAAGTGTTTTAGATATCTGGGAGTGGATCTGGCAGCGGATGGAACCATGGAAGCGGAAGTAGAGCATAGGGTGGGGGAGGGGGCGAAAATTCTGGGAGCCTTGAAGAATGTGTGGAAGTCGAGAACATTATCTCGGAAAGCAAAAATGGGTATGTTTGAAGGAATAGTGGTTCCAACAATGTTGTATGGTTGCGAGGCGTGGGCTATGGATAGAGTTGTGCGCAGGAGGATGGATGTGCTGGAAATGAGATGTTTGAGGACAATGTGTGGTGTGAGGTGGTTTGAGCGAGTAAGTAACGTAAGGGTAAGAGAGATGTGTGGAATAAAAAGAGCATGGTTGAGAGAGCAGAAGAGGGTGTTTTAAAATGGTTTGGGCACATGGAGAGAATGAGTGAGGAAAGATTGACCAAGAGGATATATGTGTCGGAGGTAGAGGGAACGAGGAGAAGAGGGAGACCAAATTGGAGGTGGAAAGATGGAGTGAAAAAGATTTTGTGTGATCAGGGCCTGAACATGCAGGAGGGTGAAAGGAGGGCAAGGAATAGAGTGAATTGGATCGATGTGGTATACCGGGGTTGACATGCTGTCAGTGGATTGAATCAAGGCATGTGAAGCGTCTGGGGTAAACCATGGAAAGCTGTGTAGGTATGTATATTTGCGTGTGTGGACGTATGTATATACATGTGTATGGGGGTGGGTTGGGCCATTTCTTTCGTCTGTTTCCTTGCGCTACCTCGCAAACGCTGGAGACAGCGACAAAGCAAAAAAAAAAAAATATATATGGAAGCAAGGGGAGTGGGGGAGGAATGGGATGTATTTAGGGAATCAGTGATGGATTGCGCAAAAGATGCTTGTGGCATGACAAGAGTGGGAGGTGGGTTGATTAGAAAGGGTAGTGAGTGGTGGGATGAAGAAGTAAGAGTATTAGTGAAAGAGAAGAGAGAGGCATTTGGACGATTTTTGCAGGGAAAAAATGCAATTGAGTGGGAGATGTATAAAAGAAAGAGACAGGAGGTCAAGAGAAAGGTGCAAGAGGTGAAAAAAAGGGCAAATGAGAGTTGGGGTGAGAGAGTATCATTAAATTTTAGGGAGAATAAAAAGATGTTCTGGAAGGAGGTAAATAAAGTGCGTAAGACAAGGGAGCAAATGGGAACTTCAGTGAGGGGCGCAAATGGGGAGGTGATAACAAGTAGTGGTGATGTGAGAAGGAGATGGAGTGAGTATTTTGAAGGTTTGTTGAATGTGTTTGATGATAGAGTGGCAGATATAGGGTGTTTTGGTCGAGGTGGTGTGCAAAGTGAGAGGGTTAGGGAAAATGATTTGGTAAACAGAGAAGAGGTAGTGAAAGCTTTGCGGAAGATGAAAGCCGGCAAGGCAGCAGGTTTGGATGGTATTGCAGTGGAATTTATTAAAAAAGGGGGTGACTGTATTGTTGACTGGTTGGTAAGGTTATTTAATGTATGTATGACTCATGGTGAGGTGCCTGAGGATTGGCGGAATGCGTGCATAGTGCCATTGTACAAAGGCAAAGGGGATAAGAGTGAGTGCTCAAATTACAGAGGTATAAGTTTGTTGAGTATTCCTGGTAAATTATATGGGAGGGTATTGATTGAGAGGGTGAAGGCATATACAGAGCATGAGATTGGGGAAGAGCAGTGTGGTTTCAGAAGTGGTAGAGGATGTGTGGATCAGGTGTTTGCTTTGAAGAATGTATGTGAGAAATACTTAGAAAAGCAAATGGATTTGTATGTAGCATTTATGGATCTGGAGAAGGCATATGATAGAGTTGATAGAGATGCTCTGTGGAAGGTATTAAGAATATATGGTGTGGGAGGAAAGTTGTTAGAAGCAGTGAAAAGTTTTTATCGAGGATGTAAGGCATGTGTACGTGTAGGAAGAGAGGAAAGTGATTGGTTTTCAGTGAATGTAGGTTTGCGGCTGGGGTGTGTGATGTCTCCATGGTTGTTTAATTTGTTTATGGATGGGGTTGTTAGGGAGGTAAATGCAAGAGTTTTGGAAAGAGGGGCAAGTATGAAGTCTGTTGGGGATGAGAGAGCTTGGGAAGTGAGTCAGTTGTTGTTCGCTGATGATACAGCGCTGGTGGCTGATTCATGTGAGAAACTGCAGAAGCTGGTGACTGAGTTTGGAAAAGTGTGTGGAAGAAGAAAGTTAAGAGTAAATGTGAATAAGAGCAAGGTTATTAGGTACAGTAGGGTTGAGGGTCAAGTCAATTGGGAGGTGAGTTTGAATGGAGAAAAACTGGAGGAAGTGAAGTGTTTTAGATATCTGGGAGTGGATCTGGCAGCGGATGGAACCATGGAAGCGGAAGTGGATCATAGGGTGGGGGAGGGGGCGAAAATCCTGGGGGCCTTGAAGAATGTGTGGAAGTCGAGAACATTATCTCGGAAAGCAAAAATGGGTATGTTTGAAGGAATAGTGGTTCCAACAATGTTGTATGGTTGCGAGGCGTGGGCTATGGATAGAGTTGTGCGCAGGAGGATGGATGTGCTGGAAATGAGATGTTTGAGGACAATGTGTGGTGTGAGGTGGTTTGATCGAGTGAGTAACGTAAGGGTAAGAGAGATGTGTGGAAATAAAAAGAGCGTGGTTGAGAGAGCAGAAGAGGGTGTTTTGAAGTGGTTTGGGCACATGGAGAGGATGAGTGAGGAAAGATTGACCAAGAGGATATATGTGTCGGAGGTGGAGGGAACGAGGAGAAGAGGGAGACCAAATTGGAGGTGGAAAGATGGAGTGAAAAAGAATTTGTGTGATCGGGGCCTGAACATGCAGGAGGGTGAAAGGAGGGCAAGGAATAGAGTGAATTGGAGCGATGTGGTATACCGGGGTTGACGTGCTGTCAGTGGATTGAAGCAGGGCATGTGAAGCGTCTGGGGTAAACCATGGAAAGTTGTGTAGGGCCTGGATGTGGAAAGGGAGCTGTCGTTTCGGGCACTATTGCGTGGCAGCTAGAGACTGAGTGTGAACGAATGGGGCCTTTGTTGTCTTTCCTAGTGCTACCTCGCACACATGAGGGGGGAGGGGGATGGTATTCCATGTGTGGCGAGGTGGCGATGGGAGTGAATGGGGGCAGACAGTGTGAATTGTGTGCATGGGTATATGTGTCAGTGTACGTATATATATGTGTACATTGAGATGTATAGGTATGTATATATGAGTGTGTGGACATGTGTGTGTGTATACATTGTGTATGGGGGTGGGTTGGGCCATTTCTTTCGTCTGTTTCCTTGCGCTACCTCGCAAACGCGGGAGACAGCGACAAAGCAAAATAATAAAATAATAATATAAATATATATATATAGTGAAAGAGAAGAGAGAGGCATTTGGATGATTTTTGCAGGGAAAAAATGCAAAAGAGAGTGAGATGTATAAAAGAAAGAAACAGGAGGTCAAGAGAAAGGTGCAAGTGGTGAAAAAGAGGACAAATGAGAGTTGGGGTGAGAGAGTATCATTAAATTTTAGGGAGAATAAAAAGATGTTCAGGAAGGAGGTAAATAAAGTGCCTAAGACAAGGGAGCAAATGGGAACTTCAGTGAAGGGGGCTAATGGGGAGGTGATAACAAGTAATGGTGATGTGAGAAGGAGATGGAGTGAGTATTTTGAAGGTTTGTTGAATGTGTTTGATGATAGAGTGGCAGATATAGGGTGTTTTGGTCGAGGTGGTGTGCAAAGTGAGAGGGTTAGGGAAAATGATTTGGTAAACAGAGAAGAGGTAGTAAAAGCTTTGCGGAAGATGAAAGCCGGCAAGGCAGCAGGTTTGGATGGTATTGCAGTGGAATTCATTAAAAAAGGGGGTGACTGTATCATTGACTGGTTGGTAAGGTTATTCAATGTATATACGATTCATGGTGAGGTGCGTGAAGATTGGCGGAATGCTTGCATAGTTCCTTTGTACAAAGGCAACAGGGATAAGAGTGACTGCTCAAATTACAGAGGTATACGATTGTTGAGTATTCCTGGTAAATTATATGGAAGGGTATTGATTGAGAGGGTGAAGGCATGTACAGAGCATCAGACTGGGGAAGAGCAGTGGGGTTTCAGAAGTGGTAGAGGATATGTGGATCAGGAGTTTGCTTTGAAGAATGGATGAGAAATACTTAGAAAAGCAAATGGATTTGTATGTAGCATTTATGGATCTGGAGAAGGCATACGATAGTTGACAGAGATGCTCTGTGGAAGGTTTTAAGAATATATGGTGTGGGAGGCAAGTTTCTAAGTTAGAAGCAGTGAAAAGTTTTTATCGAGGATGTAAGGCATGTGTACGTGTAGGAAGAGAGGAAAGTGATTGGTTCTCAGTGAATGTAGGTTTGCGGCAGGGGTGTGTGATGTCTCCATGGTTGTTTAATTTGTCTATGGATGGGTTTGTTAGGGAGGTGAATGCAAGAGTTTTGAAAAGAGGGGCAAGTATGCAGTCTCTTGGGGATGAGAGAGCTTGGGAAGTGAGTCAGTTGTTGTTCGCTGATGATACAGCGCTGATGGCTGATTCATGTGAGAAACTGCAGAAGCTGGTGACTGAGTTTGGTAAAGTGTGTGAAAGAAGAAAGTTAAGAGTAAATGTGAGTAAGAGCAAGGTTATTAGGTACAGTAGGGTTGAGGGTCAAGTCAATTGGGAGGTAAGTTTGAAAGGAGCAAAACTGGAGGAAGTAAAGTGTATTAGATATCTGGGTGTGGATCTGGTAGCAGATGGAACCATGGAAGCGGAAGTGAATCATAGGGTGGGGGACGGGGCGAAATTCCTGGGAGCCTTGAAGAATGTGTGGAAGTCGAGAACATTATCTCAGAAAGCAAAAATGGGTATGTTGGAAGGAATAGTGGTTCCAACAATGTTGTATGGTTGCGAGGTGTGGGCTATGGATAGAGTGGTACACAATAGGGTGGATGTGCTGGAAATGAGATGTTTGAGGACAATGTGTGGTGTGAGGTGGTTTGATCGAGTAAGTAATGTAAGGGTAAGAGAGATGTGTGGAAATAAAAAGAGCGTGGTTGAGAGAGCAGAAGAGGGTGTTTTGAAATGGTTTGGGCACATGGAGAGAAAGAAAGAGGAAAGATTGACCAAGGGGATATATGTGTCGGAGGTGGAGGGAACGAGGAGAAGTGGGAGACCAAATTGGAGGTGGAAAGATGGAGTGAAAAAGATTTTGAGTGATCGGGGCCTGAACATGCAGGAGGGTGAAAGGCGGGCAAGGAATAGAGTGAATTGAATTGATGTGGTATACCGGGGTTGATGTGCTGTCAGTGCATTGAATCAGGGCATGTGAAGCGTCTGGGGTAAACCATGGAAAGTTCTGTGGGGCCTGTATGTGCAAAGGGAGCTGTGGTTTCAGGCATTATTGCATGACAGCTGGAGGCTGAGTGTGAGCGTATGGGGCCTTTGTTGTCTTTTCTTGGCGCTGCCTCGCACACATGAGGGGGCGGGGGATGTTATTCCATGTGTGTCGGGGTGGCGATGGGGGTGAGTAGGGGCAGACAGTAAGAATCTTGTGCATGTGTGTATATGTGTGTGTCTGTGTATGTATATATATGTGTACATTGAGATGTATAGGTATGTATATTTGCGTGTGTGGACGTGTGTGTGTGTATACATTGTGTATGGGGGTGGGTTGGGCCATTTCTTTCGTCTGTTTCCTTGTGCTACCTTGCAAACGCGGGAGACAGCGACAAAGCAAAATAACAAAATAATAATATAAATATATATATGTAGTGAAAGAGAAGTGAGACGCATTTGGACGATTTTTGCAGGGAAAAAATGCAAATGAGTGGGAGATGTAAAAAAGAAAGAAACACGAGGTCAAGAGAAAGGTGCAAGAGGTGAAAAAGAGGGCAAATGAGAGTTGGGGTGAGAGAGTATCATTAAATTTCAGGGAGAATAAAAAGATGTTTTGGAAGGAGGTAAATAAAGTGCATAAGACAAGGGAGCAAATGGGAACTTCAGTGAAGGGGGCTAATGGGGAGGTGATAACAAGTAGTGGTGATGTGAGAAGGAGATGGAGTGAGTATTTTGAAGGTTTGTTGAATGTGTTTGATGATAGAGTGGCAGATATAGGGTGTTTTGGTCGAGGTGGCATGCAAAGTGAGAGGGTTAGGGAAAATGATTTGGTAAACAGAGAAGAGGTAGTAAAAGCTTTACGGAAGATGAAAGCTGGCAAAGCAGCAGGTTTGGATGGTATTGCAGTGGAATTTATTAAAAAAGGGGGTGACTGTATTGTTGACTGGTTGGTAAGGTTATTTAATGTATGTATGATTCATGGTGAGGTGCCTGAGGATTGGCAGAATGCGTGCATTGTGCCATTGTACAAAGGCAAAGGGGATAAGAGTGATTGCTCAAATTACAGAGGTATAAGTTTGTTGAGTATTCCTGGTAAATTATATGGGAGGGTATTGATTGAGAGGGTGAAGGCGTGTACAGAGCATCAGATTGGGGAAGAGCAGTGTGGTTTCAGAAGTGGTAGAGGATGTGTGGATCAGGTGTTTGCTTTGAAGAATGTATGTGAGAAATACTTAGAAAAACAAATGGATTTGTATGTAGCATTTATGGATCTGGAGAAGGCATATGATAGAGCTGATAGAGATGCTCTGTGGAAGGTTTTAAGAATATATGGAGTGGGAGGCAAGTTTCTAAGTTAGAAGCAGTGAAAAGTTTTTATCGAGCATGTAAGGCATGTGTACGTGTAGGAAGAGAGGAGAGTGATTGGTTCTCAGTGAATGTAGGTTTGCGGCAGAGGTGTGTGATGTCTCCATGGTTGTTTAATTTGTTTATGGATGGGGTTGTTAGGGAGGTGAATGCAAGAGTTTTGGAAAGAGGGGCAAGTATGAAGTCTGTTGTGGATGAGAGAGCTTGGGAAGTGAGTCAGTTGTTGTTCGCTGATGATTCAGCGCTGATGGCTGATTCATGTAAGAAACTGCAGAAGCTGGTGACTGAGTTTGCTGAAGTGTGAGAAAGAAGAAAGTTAAGATTAAATGTGAATAAGAGCAAGATTATTACGTACAGTAGGGTTGAGGGTTAAGTCAATTGGGAGGTAAGTTTGAATGGAGAAAAACTGGAGGAAGTAAAGTGTTTTAGATATCTGGGAGTGGATCTGGCAGCGGATGGAACCATGGAAGCGGAAGTGAATCATAGGGTGGGGTAGGGGCGAAAATTCTGGGAGCCTTGATGAATGTTTGGAAGTCGAGAACATTATCTCGGAAAGCAAAAATGGGTATGTTTGAAGGAAAAGTGATTCCAAAAATGTTGTATGGTTGCGAGGTGTGGGCTATGGCTAGAGTAGTGTGCAGGAAGGTGGATGTGCTGGAAATGAGATGTTTGAGGACAATATGTGGTGTGAGGTGGTTTGATCAATTAAGTAATGTAATGGTGAGAGAGATGTGTGGAAATAAAAAGAGTGTGGTTGAGAGAGCAGAAGAGGGTGTTTTAAAATGGTTTGGTCATATGGAGAGAATGAGTGGGGAAAGATTGACCAAGAGGATATATGTGTCAGAGGTGGAGGGAATGAGGAGAAGTATGAGACCAAATTGGAGGTGGAAAGATGAAATGAAAATGATTTTGAGTGATCGGGGCCTGAACATGCAGGAGGGTGAAAGGCGTGCAAGGAATAGAGTGAACTGGAACGATTTGGTATACCGGGGTCGAGGTGCTGTCAATGGATTGAACCAGGGCATGTGAAGCGTCTGGGGTTAACCATGGAAAGTGTGTGGTACCTGGATGTGGAAAGGGAGCTGTGGTTTCTGTGCATTATTACATGACAGCTAGAGACTGAGTGTGAAAGCATGGGGCCTTTGGTGTCTTTCCTAGCGCTACCTCACACACATGAGGGGGGAGGGGGTTGTTATTCCATGTGTGGCAAGGTGGCGATGGGAACAAATAAAGGCAGACAGTATGAATTATGTACATGTGTATATATGTATATGTCTGTGTGTGTATATATATGTGTACATTGAGATGTATAGGTATGTATATTTGCGTGTCTGGACGTGTATGTATATACATGTGTATGTGGGCGGGTTGGGGCATTCTTTCATATGTTTCTTTGCGCTACCTCGCTAACGCGAGAGACAGCGACAAAGCAAAATAATATAAATAATATATATATATATATATATATATATATATATATATATATATATATATATATATTCCCAATCACCAGTCCTTTTTCAGCACATAAATCTACAAGCTCTTCACCATTTCCATTTACAACACTGAACACCCCATGTATACCAATTATTCCCTCAACTGCCACATTACTCACCTTTGCATTCAAATCACCCATCACTAAAACCCGGTCTCGTGCATCAAAACCACTAACACATTCATTCAGCTGCTCCCAAAACACTTGCCTCTCATGATCTTTCTTCTCATGCCCAGGTGCATATGCACCAATAATCACCCATCTTTCTCCATCAACTTTCAGTTTTACCGATATTAATCGAGAATTTACTTTCTTACATTCTATCACATACTCCCACAACTCCTGTTTCAGGAGTAGTGCTACTCCTTCCCTTGCTCTTGTCCTCTCACTAACCCCTGACTTTACTCCCAAGACATTCCCAAACCACTCTTCCCCTTTACCCTTGAGCTTCGTTTCACTCAGAGCCAAAACATCCAGGTTCCTTTCCTCAAACATACTACCTATCTCTCCTTTTTTCACATCTTGGTTACATCCACACACGTTTAGACACCCATTTAGACACCCCATTTAGACACCCATTTAGACACTGGTTTAAAAAGCGAGATATACATAAGTATACGTATGTAAGTACGAGAGATAGCCAGAGAGCGTTATTGGATTACGTGTTTATTGACAACCGCGCGAAAGAGAGACTTTTGGATGTTAATGTGCTGAGAGGTGCAACTGGAGGGATGTCTGATCATTATCTTGTGGAGGCTAAGGTGAAGATTTGTATGGGTTTTCAGAAAAGAAGAGTGAATATTGGGGTGAAGAGGGTGGTAAGAGTAAGTGAGCTTGGGAAGAAGACTTGTGTGAGGAAGTACCAGGAGAAACTGAGTACAGAATGGAAAAAGGTGAGAACAATGGAAGTAAGGGGAGTGGGGGAGGAATTGGATGTATTTAGGGAATCAGTGATGGATTGCGCAAAAGATGCTTGTGGCATGAGAAGAGTGGGAGGTGGGTTGATTAGAAAGGGTAGTGAGTGGTGGGATGAAGAAGTAAGAGTATTAGTGAAAGAGAAGAGAGAGGCATTTGGACGATTTTTGCAGGGAAAAAATGCAATTGAGTGGGAGATGTATAAAAGAAAGAGACAGGAGGTCAAGAGAAAGGTGCAAGAGGTGAAAAAAAGGGCAAATGAGAGTTGGGGTGAGAGAGTATCATTAAATTTTAGGGAGAATAAAAAGATGTTCTGGAAGGAGGTAAATAAAGTGCGTAAGACAAGGGAGCAAATGGGAACTTCAGTGAAGGGCGCAAATGGGGAGGTGATAACAAGTAGTGGTGATGTGAGAAGGAGATGGAGTGAGTATTTTGAAGGTTTGTTGAATGTGTTTGATGATAGAGTGGCAGATATAGGGTGTTTTGGTCGAGGTGGTGTGCAAAGTGAGAGGGTTGGGGAAAATTATTTGGTAAACAGAGAAGAGGTAGTAAAAGCTTTGCGGAAGATGAAAGCCGGCAAGGCAGCAGGTTTGGATGGTATTGCAGTGGAATTTATTAAAAAAGGGGGTGACTGTATTGTTGACTGGTTGGTAAGGTTATTTAATGTATGTATGACTCATGGTGAGGTGCCTGAGGATTGGCGGAATGCGTGCATAGTGCCATTGTACAAAGGCAAAGGGGATAAGAGTGAGTGCTCAAATTACAGAGGTATAAGTTTGTTGAGTATTCCTGGTAAATTATATGGGAGGGTATTGATTGAGAGGGTGAAGGCACGTAAAGAGCATCAGATTGGGGAAGAGCAGTGTGGTTTCAGAAGTGGTAGAGGATGTGTGGATCAGGAGTTTGCTTTGAAGAATGTATGTGAGAAATTCTTAGAAAAGCAAATGGATTTGTATGTAGCATTTATGGATCTGGAGAAGGCATATGATAGAGTTGATAGAGATGCTCTGTGGAAAGTATTAAGAATATATGGTGTGGGAGGCAAGTTTCTAAGTTAGAAGCAGTGAAAAGTTTTTATCGAGGATGTAAGGCATGTGTACGTGTAGGAAGAGAGGAAAGTGACTGGTTCTCAGTGAATGTAGGTTTGCGGCAGAGGTGTGTGATGTCTCCATGGTTGTTTAATTTGTTTATGGATGGGGTTGTTAGGGAGGTGAATGCAAGAGTTTTGGAAAGAGGGGCAAGTATGAAGTCTGATGTGGATGAGAGAGCTTGGGAAGTGAGTCAGTTGTTGTTCGCTCATGATACAGCGCTGTTGGCTGATTCATATGAGAAACTGCAGAAGCTGGTGACTGAGTTTGGTAAAGTGTGTGAAAGAAGAAAGTTAAGAGTAAATGTGAATAAGAGCAAGGTTATTAGGTACAGTAGGGTTGAGGGTCAAGTTAATTGGGAGGTAAGTTTGAATGGAGATAAACTGGAGGAAGTAAAGTGTTTTAGATATCTGGGAGTGGATCTGGCAGCGTATGGAACCATGGAAGCGGAAGTGAATCATAGGGTGGGGGAGGGGGTGAAAATTCTGGGAGCCTTGAAGAATGTATGGAAGTCGAGAACATTATCTCGGAAAGCAAAAATGGGTATGTTTGAAGGAATAGTGGTTCCAACAATGTTGTATGGTTGCGAGGCGTGAGTTATGAATAGAGTTGTGCGCAGGAGAATGGATGTGCTGGAAATGAGATATATATATATATATATATATATATATATATATATATATATATATATATATATATATATACTCTGTGGGGCCTGGATGTGGAAAGGGAGCTGTGGTTTCTGTGCATTTTTATATGACAGCTAGAGACTTGAGTGTGAATGAATGTGGCCTTTGTTGTCTTTTCCTAGTGCTACCTCGTGCACATGAAGGGAGAGGGGGTTGTTATTTCATGTGTGCGGGGTGGCGATGGGAATGAATAAAGGCAGATAGTATGAATAATTATCCCTGGGGATAGGGGAGAAAGAATACTTCCCACGTATTCCCTGCGTGTCGTAGAAGGCGACTAAAAGGGGAGGGAGCGGGGGGCTGGAAATCCTCCCCTCTCATTTTTTTTTTTATTTTCCAAAAGAAGGAACAGAGAACGAGGCCAGGTGAGGATATTCCCTCAGAGGCCCAGTCCTCTGTTCTTAACGCTACCTTGCTAACGCGGGAAATGGCAAATAGTATGAAAGAAAGAAAATATATATATATACATATATATATATATATATATATATATATATATATATATATATACATATATATACATATATATACATATATATATATATATATATACATATATATATATATATATATATATATATATATATATACATCTATATTTTATTTTTTTTTTTTTATACTTTGTTGCTGTCTCCCGCGTTTGCGAGGTAGCGCAAGGAAACAGACGAAAGAAATGGCCCAACCCACCCCCCCATACACATGTATATACATACGTCCACACACGCAAATATACATACCTACACAGCTTTCCATGGTTTACCCCAGACGCTTCACATGCCTTGCTTCAATCCACTGACAGCACGTCAACCCCGGTATACCACATCGCTCCAATTCACTCTATTCCTTGCCCTCCTTTCACCCTCCTGCATGTTCAGGCCCCGATCACACAAAATCTTTTTCACTCCATCTTTCCACCTCCAATTTGGTCTCCCTCTTCTCCTTGTTCCCTCCACCTCCGACACATATATCCTCTTAGTCAATCTTTCCTCACTCATCCTCTCCATGTGCCCAAACCACTTCAAAACACCCTCTTCTGCTCTCTCAACCACGCTCTTTTTATTTCCACACATCTCTCTTACCCTTACGTTACTCACTCGATCAAACCACCTCACACCACACATTGTCCTCAAACATCTCATTTCCAGCACATCCATCCTCCTGCGCACAACTCTATCCATAGCCCACACCTCGCAACCATACAACATTGTTGGAACCACTATTCCTTCAAACATACCCATTTTTGCTCTCCGAGATAATGTTCTCGACTTCCACACATTCTTCAAGGCCCCCAGGATTTTCGCCCCCTCCCCCACCCTATGATCCACTTCTGCTTCCATGGTTCCATCCGCTGCCAGATCCACTCCCAGATATCTAAAACACTTCACTTCCTCCAGTTTTTCTCCATTCAAACTCACCTCCCAATTGACTTGACCCTCAACCCTACTGTACCTAATAACCTTGCTCTTATTCACATTTACTCTTAACTTTCTTCTTCCACACACTTTTCCAAACTCAGTCAACAGCTTCTGTAGTTTCTCACATGAATCAGCCACCAGCGCTGTATCATCAGCGAACAACAACTGACTCACTTCCCAAGCTCTCTCATCCCCAACAGACTTCATACTTGCCCCTCTTTCCAAAACTCTTGCATTTACCTCCCTAACAACCCCATCCATAAACAAATTAAACAACCATGGAGACATCACACACCCCTGCCGCAAACCTACATCCACTGAGAACCAATGACTTTCCTCTCTTCCTACACGCACACATGCCTTACATCCTCGATAAAAACTTTTCACTGCTTCCAACAACTTTCCTCCCACACCATATATTCTTAATACCTTCCACAGAGCATCTCTATCAACTCTATCATATGCCTTCTCCAGATCCATAAATGCTACATACAAATCCATTTGCTTTTCTAAGTATTTCTCACATACATTCTTCAAAGCAAACACCTGATCCACACATCCTCTACCACTTCTGAAACCACACTGCTCTTCCCCAATCTGATGCTCTGTACATGCCTTCACCCTCTCAATCAATACCCTCCCATATAATTTACCAGGAATACTCAACAAACTTATACCTCTGTAATTTGAGCACTCACTCTTATCCCCTTTGCCTTTGTACAATGGCACTATGCATGCATTCCGCCAATCCTCAGGCACCTCACCATGAGTCATACATACATTAAATAACCTTACCAACCAGTCAACAATACAGTCACCCCCTTTTTTAATAAATTCCACTGCAATACCATCCAAACCTGCTGCCTTGCCGGCTTTCATCTTCCGCAAAGCTTTCACTACCTCTTCTCTGTTTACCAAATCATTTTCCCTAACCCTCTCACTTTGCACACCACCTCGACCAAAACACCCTATATCTGCCACTCTATCATCAAACACATTCAACAAACCTTCAAAATACTCACTCCATCTCCTTCTCACATCACCACTACTTGTTATCACCTCCCCATTTGCGCCCTTCACTGAAGTTCCCATTTGCTCCCTTGTCTTACGCACTTTATTTACCTCCTTCCAGAACATCTTTTTATTCTCCCTAAAATTTAATGATACTCTCTCACCCCAACTCTCATTTGCCCTTTTTTTCACCTCTTGCACCTTTCTCTTGACCTCCTGTCTCTTTCTTTTATACATCTCCCACTCAATTGCATTTTTTCCCTGCAAAAATCGTCCAAATGCCTCTCTCTTCTCTTTCACTAATACTCTTACTTCTTCATCCCACCACTCACTACCCTTTCTAATCAACCCACCTCCCACTCTTCTCATGCCACAAGCATCTTTTGCGCAATCCATCACTGATTCCCTAAATACATCCCATTCCTCCCCCACTCCCCTTACTTCCATTGTTCTCACCTTTTTCCATTCTGTACTCAGCCTCTCCTGGTACTTCCTCACACAGGTCTCCTTCCCAAGCTCACTTACTCTCACCACCCTCTTCACCCCAACATTCTCTCTTCTTTTCTGAAAACCCATACAAATCTTCACCTTAGCCTCCACAAGATAATGATCAGACATCCCTCCAGTTGCACCTCTCAGCACATTAACATCCAAAAGTCTCTCTTTCGCATGCCTGTCAATTAACACGTAATCCAATAACGCTCTCTGGCCATCTCTCCTACTTACATAAGTATACTTATGTATATCTCGCTTTTTAAACCAGGTATTCCCAATCATCAGTCCTTTTTCAGCACATAAATCTACAAGCTCTTCACCATTTCCATTTACAACACTGAACACCCCATGTATACCAATTATTCCCTCAACTGCCACATTACTCACCTTTGCATTTAAATCATCCATAACTATGACCCGGTCTCGTGCATCAAAACCACTAACACACTCATTCAGCTGCTCCCAAAACACTTGCCTCTCTTGATCTTTCTTCTCATGCCCAGGTGCATATGCACCAATAATCACCCACCTCTCTTCATCAACTTTCAGTTTTACCCATATTAATCGAGAATTTACTTTCTTACACTCTATCACATACTCCCACAACTCCTGTTTCAGGAGTATTGCTACTCCTTCCCTTGCTCTTGTCCTCTCACTAACCCCTGACTTTACTCCCAAGACATTCCCAAACCACTCTTCCCCTTTACCCTTGAGCTTCGTTTCACTCAGAGCCAAAACATCCAGGTTCCTTTCCTCAAACATACTACCTATCTCTCCTTTTTTCACATCTTGGTTACATCCACACACATTTAGGCACCCCACTCTGAGCCTTCGAGGAGGATGAGCACTCCCCGCGTGACTCCTTCTTCTGTTTCCCATTTTAAAAAGTTAATACAAGGAGGGGAGGATTTCTGGCCCCCCGCTCCCGTCCCCTCTAGTCGCTTTCTACGACACGCGAGGAATACGTGGGAAGTATTCTTTCACCCCTATCCCCAGGGATAATATACACATATATATACATATACACATACACACACATACACATACATACGCACATATACACACACACACACATACATATATATACATATGAGAAATGTAAGAAACAATTTAGAAAACTGAAACTTCTAGCTTGAAATGAATGAAAAAAAGAATGTCACATAATGGTTCAACCTCTGGCTATGGAAAAAAGGAAATGTATAATTTATTTACACAAACGTCAATAGCAGTTCTCATCAATTTAACCACTGTATCAATAAGCTTCAATGTCTAAGCTACATTTTTCTCCAATTTCACTATTTTCCTTCACATTTTCAATTGTGTCTGAAGGTTCTGCTTCAAGAGTGATTGTTTTTCCAGTAAGGGTCTTCACATCTTGGTTACATCCACACACATTTAGGCACCCCACTCTGAGCCTTCATATATATATATATATATATATATATATATATATATATATATATATATATATATATATATATATACATATATTTTATATATTTTGCTTTGTCGCTGTCTCTTGCATTAGCGGGGTACCCCAAGGAAACAGATGAAAGAATGGCCCAACCCACCCACATACACATGCATATACATACACGTCTACACACGCAAATATACTTACCTGTACATCTCAACGTATATATATATATATATATATATATATATATATATATATATATATATATATATATATATACACACACACACAGACATATACATATATACACATGAATATAATTCATACTGTCTGCCTTTATTCATTCCCATCGCCAACCTGCCACACATGAAATAACATCCCCCTCCCTCCTCATGTGCATGAGGTAGCGCTAGGAAGACAACAAAGGTCCCATTCGTTCACACTCAGTCTCTAGCTGTCATGTAATAATGCACCGAAACCACAGCTCCCTTTCCACATACAGGCCCCACACAACTTTCCATGGTTTACCCCAGACGCTTCACATGCCCTTGTTCAATCCACTGACAGCACGTCGACCCCGGTATACCACATCGTTCCAATTCACTCTATTCCTTGCACGCCTTTCACCCTCCTGCATGTTCAGGCCCCGATCACTCAAAATCTTTTTCACTCCATCTTTCCACCTCCAATTTGGTCTCCCACTTCTCCTTGTTCCCTCCACCTCCGACACATATATCCTCTTGGTCAATCTTTCCTCACTCATTCTCTCCATGTGACCAAACCATTTCAAAACACCCTCTTCTGCTCTCTCAACCACCCTCTTTTTATTTCCACACATCTCTCTTACCCTTACATTACTCGATGAAACCATCTCACACCACATATTGTCCTAAAACATGTCATTTCCAGCACATCTACCCTCCTCCGCACAACTCAATCCATAGCCCACGCCTCATAGCTATACAACATTGTTGGAAGCACTATTCCTTCAAACATACCCATTTTTGCTTTCCCAGATAATGTTCTCGACTTCCACACATTGTTCAAGGCTCCCAGAATTTTCGTCCCCTCCCCCACCCTATGATTCACTTCCGCTGCCATGGTTCCATTCGCTGCCAAATCCACTCCCAGATATCTAATACACTTCACTTCCTCCAGTTTTTCTCCATTCAAACTTACCTCCCAATTGACTTGACCCTCAACCCTACTGTACCTAATAACCTTGCTCTTATTCCCACTTACTCTCAACTTTATTCTTTCACACACTTTATTAAACTCAGTCACCACCTTCTGCAGTTTCTCACATCAATCGGCCACCAGTGCTGTATCATCAGCGAACAACAACTAACTCACTTTCCAAGCTCTCTCATCCACAACAGACTGCATACTTGCCCCCCTTTTCAAAACCCTTGCATTCACCTCCCTAACAACCCCATCCATAAACAAATTAAACAACCATGGAGACATCACACACCCCTGCCGCAAACCTACATTCACTGAGAACCAATCACTTTCCTCTCTTCCTATACGTACACACGCCTTGCATCCTTGATAAAACCTTTTCACTGCTTATAACAACTTGCCTCCCACACCATATATTCTTAATACCTTCCACAGAGCATCTCTATCAACTCTATCATATGCCTTCTCCAGATCCATGAATGCTATATACAGAGCCATTTGCTTTTCTAAGTATTTCTCACATACATTCTTCAAAGCAAACACCTGCTCCACACATCCTCTACCACTTCTGAAACCACTGCTCTTCCCCAATCTGATGTTTTCTACGTGCCTTCACCCTTTCAATCAATACCCTCCCATGGGATGTATTTAAGGAAGCAGTGATGGCTTGCGCAAAAGATGCTTGTGGCATGAGAAGTGTGGGAGGTGGGCCGATTAGAAAGGGTAGTGAGTGGTGGGATGAAGAAGTAAGATTATTAGTGAAAGAGAAGAGGGAGGCATTTGGACGAACATTATCAAAAATGTTTTTGAGTCGCTCATCAGAAGATTTATATCCCAACTGCTGTGAAAATTTTCATAAAAGAATGCTTGATTATTATGTCTTTTGTAAAAGGAAACATGAAAAGAAAGGCAATCCCAATCAAAGAAACCAAACCTAACATTATCTAAAATGATCGTTGCATGTGGAAACATTTTACGATCTATGACAATACATTGATACGTTTTTTGTCAGTGCTTCCTGCTTCTAAACCAAAACGAGAAGTCACATAGCTGTAACTTTCCAGATAGAGATGTAATCCTCTACCTGTGGGCACTACAGCTCTTGTTACTATAACAAAACCATCGACATGATTTTCAATAAAACTGATGTTACAATCATTTGGCCCCTAAAGGAAAATATGACTTACAAACAGCCTCCTTGGAAGAGATATGATCCCATAAACAAAGCCACTATGGCAAAAAATATGCCAAATGTAAAGTACTAGTGTTCAGGTGCCACTCTACTCCCTTTGGAATGAGAGTAATGCTGTCATACTAAAGCAGTTTAGTGTTTATAGAATCAAAGAATGACATAATATGTTTTGGATCATTTTCCTTTATTCTGTTACGATAATCAAGGTGATAATGGTGGTTATGAAGATCTGAGAAAATGTAAGGTTTCTAACTAATAAAAACTATTTGACTCACATATAAAATTAACAAAACCAGTGGAAACCTCACTGAACCTCCAGGATCAGCCAAATTCTACTTAAGTATTCAATTTTACAGTCAATATGCATATATATTAGTGATTATGCACTTGCAGTATTGTAGCACATGGTCCAGAGAATGATTTTCTTGTTCAGGTTCAACTGTTTATTCTAGAGAAAATAGATGCTGCTCATTATACCATGAAATGGTGTCCAATAAAGTAAACATTAATTACAAAACTCAAATTTTTCTTCATCATAAAAAGATACATTTTGACTGCTAGGGAAGCTTAAGCGAAGTTTTCATTGGTTCTACTGATTTCACCTCAAATTATATTAACATATTCTCCCCGATTTCATAACATTCACCACTAACATCCTAGTTATCACCAGAGTATCAAGAAAAATGATCCTTATCAAGCTGAACAACTTATAATCTATTCTTTTTTCTCTCATTCTTGTTCACTTTTTCTATCTATCCATATATCTATATCTCTGATGCCTGTTCCCTTCAGGAACTCCCTCATGGGGGTGGTCATGGCAAAAGTCTTCATAACTAGTGAACTTCAGTGCCACCTTTTCACCATTAGTTCCTCACCCGTAACAGGCAACTGGCAGAGGGCAACTCTAGCGTAACATTTTCAGAGGCTCTTACCTAATGCTTCTACTGCCTATTTCTACCTAAAGTGTTTACTTTATGTTCCAACCTAATTATTTATTCATTTATTTATTTATTTATTTTGGTTTGTCGCTGTCTCCCGCGTTAGCGAGGTAGCGCAAGGAAACAGAGGAAAGAATGGCCCAACCCATCAACATACACATGTATATACATACACGTCCACACATGCACATATACATACCTATACATCTCAATGTACACAATATATATATACACACAGACATATACATATATACACATATACATAATTTATACTGTCTGCCTTTATTTATTCCCACTGCCACCTCGCCACACATGGAATAACAACCCCCTCCCCCCTCATGTGTGCGAGGTAGCGCTAGGAAAAGATAACAAAGGCCCCGTTCGTTCACACTCAGTCTCTAGCTGTCATGTAATAATGCACCGAAACCACAGCTCCCTTTCCACATACAGGCCCCACACAACTTTCCATGGTTTACCCCAGACGCTTCACATGCCCTGGTTCAATCCAATGACAGCATGTCGACCCCGGTATACCACATCGTTCCAATTCACTCTATTCCTTGCACGCCTTTCACCCTCCTGCATGTTCAGGCCCCGATCACTCAAAATCTTTATCACTCAATCTTTCCACCTCCAATTTGGTCTCCCACTTCTCCTTGTTCCCTCCACCTCTGACACATATATCCTCTTGGTCAATCTTCCCTCACTCATTCTCTCCATGTGACCAAACCATTTCAGAACACCCTCTTCTCTCTCAACCACACTCTTTTTATTTCCACACATCTCTCTTACCCTTACATTACTTACTCGATCAAACCACCTCACACCACATATTGTCCTCAAACATCTCATTTCCAGCACATCCACCCTCCTGCGCACAACTCTATCCATAGCCCACGCCTCGCAGCCATACAACAATGCTGGAACCACTATTCCTTCAAACATACCCATTTTTGCTTTCCGAGATAATGTCCTCGACTTCCAAACATTCTTCAGGGCCCCCAGAATTTTCGCCCCCTCCCCCACCCTATGATTCACTTCCGCTTCCATGGTTCCATCCGCTGCCAGATCCACTCCCAGGTATCTAAAACACTTTACTGCCTCCAGTTTTTCTCCGTTCAAACTTACCTCCCAATTGACTTGACCCTCAACCCTACTGTACCTAATAACCTTGCTCTTGTTCACATTTACTCTTAACTTTCTTCTTTCACACACTTTACCAAACTCAGTCACCAGCTTCTGCAGTGTCTCACATGAATCAGCCACCAGCGCTGTATCATCAGCGAACAACAACTGACTCACTTCCCAAGCTCTCTCATCCACAACAGACTTCATACTTGCCCCTCTTTCCAAAACTCTTGCATTCACTTCCCTAACAACCTCATCCATAAACAAATTAAACAACAAAGGAGACATCACACACCCCTGATGCAAACCTACATTCACTGAGAACCAATCACTTTCCTCTCTTCCTATACATACACATGCCTTACATCTCTGATAAAAACTTTTCACTGCTTATAACAACGTGCCTCCCACACCATATATTCTTAATACCTTCCACAGAGCATCTCTATCAACTCTATCATATGCCTTCTCCAGATCCATAAATGATATATACAAATCCATTTGCTTTTCTAAGTATTTCTCACATACATTCTTCAAAGCAAACACCTGATCCACACATCCTCCACCACTTCTGAAACCACACTGCTCTTCCCCAATCTCATGCTCTGTACATGCCTTAACCCTCTCAATCAATACCCTAACATATAATTTACTAGGAATACTCAACAAACTTATACCTTTGTAAACTGAGCAATCACTCTTATCCCCTTTGCCTTTGTACAATGGCACTATGCAAGCATTCTGCCAATCCTCAGGCACCTCACCATGAATCATACATACATCAAATAACCTTACCAACCAGTCAACAATACAGTCACCCCCTTTTTTAATCAATTCCACTGCAATACCATCCAAACCTGCTGCCATGCCGGCTTTCATCTTTCGCAAAGCTTTTACTACTTCTTCTCTGTTTACCAAATCATTTTCCCTAACCCTCTCACTTTGCACACCATCTCGACCAAAACACCCTATATCTGCCACTCTATCATCAAGCACATTCAACAAACCTTCAAAATACTCACTCCATCTCCTTCTCACATCACCACTACTTGTTATCACCTCACCTTTAGCCCCCTTCACTGAAGTTCCCATTTGCCCCCTTGTCTTATGCACTTTATTTACCTCCTTCCAAAACATCTTTTTATTCTCCCTAAAATTTAATGACTCTCTCACCCAACTCTCATTTGCCCTCTTTTTCACCTCTTGCACCTTTCTCTTGACCTCCTGCCTCTTTCTTTTATACATCTCCCACTCATTTGCATTTTTCCCCTGCAAAAATCGTCCAAATGCCTCTCTCTTCTCTTTCACTAATAATCTTACTTCTTTATCACACCACTCACTACCCTTTCTAAGCAACCCATCTCCCACGCTTCTCATGCCACAAGCATCTTTTGCGCAAGCCATCACTGCTTCCCTAAATACATCCCATTCCTCCCCCACTCCCCTTACCTCATTCGTTCTCACCTTTTCCATTCTGTACTCAGTCTCTCCTGGTACTTCCTCACACAAGTCTTCTTCCCAAGCTCACTTACTCTCACCACTCTCTTCACCCCAACATTCTCTCTTCTTTTCTGAAAACCCCTACAA
Organism: Panulirus ornatus; assembly: GCF_036320965.1. Lineage (NCBI taxonomy): Eukaryota > Metazoa > Arthropoda > Malacostraca > Decapoda > Palinuridae > Panulirus > Panulirus ornatus. Next base: position 22,586,754 of record NC_092239.1, read on the forward strand.
ATCTTCACCATCGCCTCCACAAGATAATGATCAGACATCCCTCCAGTTGCACCTCTCAGCACATTAACATCCAAAAGTCTCTCTTTCACGCGCCTATCAATTAACACGTAATCCAATAACACTCTCTGGCCATCTCTCCTACTTACATACGTATACTTTTGTATATCTCGCTTTTTAAACCAGGTATTCCCAATCACCAGTCCTTTTTCAGCAAATAAATCTACAAGCTCTTCACCATTTCCATTTACAACACTGAACACCCCATGTATACCAATTATTCCCTCAACTGCCACATTACTCACCTTTGCATTCAAATCACCCATCACTATAACCCGGTCTTGTGCATCAAAACCACTAACACACTCATTCAGCTGCTCCCAAAACACTTGCCTCTCATGAGCTTTCTTCTCATGCCCAGGTGCATATGCACCAATAATCACCCATCTCTCTCCATCAACTTTCAGTTTTACCCATATCAATCTAGAATTTACTTTCTTACACTCTATCACATACTCCCACAACTCCTGTTTCAGGAGTAGTGCTATTAATTCCCTTGCTCTTGTTCTCACTAACCCCTGACTTTACTCCCAAGACATTCCCAAACCACTTTTCCCCTTTACCCTTGAGGTTCGTTTCACTCAGAGCCAAAATATCCAGGTTCCTTTCCTCAAACGTACTACCTATCTCTCCTTTTTACTCATCTTAGTTACATCCACACACATTTAGACACCCCAATCTGAGCCTTTGAGGAGGATGAGTACTCCCTGCGTGACTCCTTCTGTTTCCTCTTTTAGTGTGTTTCCCCTTTTAGAAAGTTAAAATACAAGGAGGGGAGGGTTTCTGGCCCCCCACTCCTGTACCCTTTAGTCGCCTTCTACGACAAGTGAGGAATGCGTGGGTAACAAAGTGGTGACCCTAAAATGGTATTTTACCATACCGATCATCCTCAGAAGGGCTTATTCTGTTCTCCATACAATACACAACCACTACAACACAAGTCAAATATATTCCAAAAATACATTTCTGGTGACCCTAAACTACACTTTTACCTATTTAAATGCTAAGAATGTATTTCCATACACCAATACAGCTATAAACACTTCCCATAGGAGGAGAGGCTAACATTCACCAACTTTAGGTTTACTAACCTTAAGATATTTTCATGCAAAAGAAGACGTGATTGAAACGTTAAATACATAATGGCTATTTTGCTGGCTACTCACTACCAATAAGTTAACCAGTATCATGCTGACAAGTTTATTTTACTTTATTTTTCCTTGGAACCACCTCTTGGTTACAGTAGGTAAGCTAGGGTTACACTGATGTACTCTATGCTTACACTGAGGTGGTCTAGACTTACGATGAAGTAGGCTAGGGTTGGGGGGCCTTGGTAAACAGCCCCCAGTTGGGGATTAGGTAAAATCTGCTTTGAAAGTTTTAACCCAACACTGCCTTCACTTCAAAGATTGAGACTGTTAAAAGGTCTTTTAACCCAGGTGGACTATGTACGATAAGAATTAACATATTAGCTCATTAGAACTGATATTACTATGAACATTGATACCTGCAAAAACTCTTCTTGTACACAAAAGCTTTCTAAATCTACCTAATTAGAAATAAGGTAAAATAAGTGGCAAACTACTGATCTAAATAAGGAGTGATTTTGATTAGCAGTGCTAATGCAATGTTAGAGACTACAATAACAGCAATGAAGGACAATTTTACAGCATGATTTTGTAGTATGATACTAGAAAGGACGATAGTAGTAAGAGACATATACAAACTGGGAAAATGTGGGAATAATAATGTAAAAATAAGTAATACACTTTCAAATAAGGGTAGAATCTACAAAAAAACTCACCTAATGGCCCAAATGGTGGCAAAAATAAACACTAAATATGCCTACTGCTGGGGATTGTATGGCCACTGGCTTTGTTTATTCGTCCGTTGACATCTAATACCATTTTCGCAATGCTCAATCATGGGTGTGGATGGTATATTTTGACTAGAATAACAAACACGATAAGCCTTGACTGCCTGGGAGGATAAGTGAAGGTTTCACGTGTTCTACTGATTTTCTTCATGGATTATCTACTTTTACTCTTATTGTGACCATTTTCCCTGACATACTACTTATGCCTTATTACAGGTCATTACGTAAAATACAATAATCCAAACCATATTCCACAGATTTTCTTGCATTAACTAAAGACTACACTAACATTGCAATCAGAATCACTCACTGTGAAACACTAATACTAATGCTGAATCTCTGTACTATTGTGGTGTAGCGGTTAGCATTTCCTGACCACAAAGCATTTATGGGCTGTCCTAGGTCGAGGATATAGGTTCAAATTCTGGTTAATGCAGTTGGTCCACATTTAATCCAGCAGTTCATCCATAATATTAGGCCCTTCGGAGACAGTCAGTCGGCAAAATAAACAGTGGAGTATATCATATGGAAAATACTATGTGCTGTAGTTGAAATTTCACATAATTCGAAGCTACACACTTGCATACCCAGAGAAAATGTATATAAGGGTAACAGTATACTTAGCTTTGCATCACTATCGCCTTTGAGAAAAGATTACTTACTTTTAAGGTGCTTGGTATATTTCGATGTGATTCAAGGAATACCTGCGCAGGATTGATCTATCTTATATTTATAATGAATGACATTAAATGAGGTGATAACTATATCTGGGATACTGTGGGATTACTATATAAGGAGGTTATGCACATTTCTGACCAATTCTCTTGAAGGAAACATCAAGGGCTTGACTGATTTTAGTGACTTAGGAATAATGATGTCTGTAATAATTGAAACCAACCTAATTCTGGACCTTTGGAGAAGCCTCTGAATGAATCTTAATGATGGCCGGCATAAAATTGCATCCATTGCGAAAATATAATTCTTTCTTGAGTTTTGGTTTACTCGTGCAATCAACACACCCACTTCTACTACCAGGTACTCCACCCTATTACTGTTACTTCCTGTGATCTGGTATGGATTTTTGTGTTATTTTGTTCCCTTTGGATTAGGCACCACACTCTAAATTTCTTCAAAACAAATTTGTTGTGGCTGTGGTGGGGGAAGCAAACACCTTCAGCGAATAGTAACATATGGTCACCAATACCAGCGGACAAATTAACTATCATTCACTATATAATGAAATTTTGTTCGTCAATTGCCTTAATCATATTACATAGCAATTTTAGTTGTGATCATCGAGAAATTTATAATAAATCATAAATAAAAGAACATAAGGTTCAGTTAGGGTCGTCTTAATCACTTAGAAATATGACTGATGTTTGACAACGATGGTGTGGTATAGTTAAAGTGAAATAAGCCGTGTTGCTTGGAGCATTTTTAAATTCAAATGATTTATAAGGCGACAATAGAGGGACTATAAAGATCAGAGAATACGTGGAATGATTTTTCATCCTTGATCACTGTTTCCCGCGTAAGCGAGGTAGCACCAGGAACAGACGAAGAAAGGCCACATCTCACATCCATTCTCTAGCCGTCATATCTAATGCACTGAAACCACAGTTCCCTATCCAAAAACAGGACCCTCAGACCTTTCTATGGCTTACTTTATACGCTTCACATGCCCTCTTTCAGTCCAATAACAGCACAATAACGCCAGTATACCACATCGTTTCAATTCACATAATTCCTTGCACGCCTTTCACTCTCCTGCATGTTCAGGACACGATCGCTCAAATTCTTTTTTACTTCATCCTTTCATCTCAATTCATCTCTTCCTAACCTCTTTGTTCCCTCCACTCCTGACTCATATATCCTCTTTGTCAACCTTTCCTCACTCATTCTCTCCGTATGTCCAAACCTTTTCAGCACACCTCCTACTGTTCTCTCAACCACACTCTTAATTACCACCACAACTTTCTTTTACCCTTTCATGACTTACTCGATCAAACCAACTCATACCACATATTGTTTTCAAATTGATTTTCAACACATCCACCCTCCTCTACACAACCTTATCTATAGCCCATGCCTCGCAACCATATAGCATTGTTAGGATTACTGTCTTCAATCATACCTTTTTTGCCCTACCGGATTTTCTCTTTCCACACATTCTTTAGCGCTCTTAGAACCTTCGTCTCCGCACCCATCCTATGACCCACTTCCGCTTCCAGGGTCCCATTCACTGCCATGTCCACTTTCAGTATTTAACGCACTTCACTTCCTCCAAGTTTTGTCCATTCCAACTCACACCCTGGCCAGCATGTCTGTTTCTCAACCTTGCTAAACCTGATAACCTTGCTGTTATTCACATATACTTTCAACTTTCTCCTTTTGCACATTATTCCAGACTCATTAACCAACTTCTACAGTTTTTACTCGAATCAGCCACCTGTGCTATAACATCAGCAAACAACAACTGATTCACTTCCCAAGCCTTCTCATCTCTCACAGGCGTAATCGCTCTGTCCCTCATATAATATGAAAGTAGGTGAAATGCTAATGGAAATCAACAAAACCTATCAAAACGTCAACCAACCACCCTATGCACTTAGTTTCGCCGTTACTTAGTTCCTATCCCATGAGTCCATTTTGTCATCATTAGGCCCCTGAAGCACTCGGGACACTGGCCACGTCCATCGGTCGGGACAATAGGTCATTAAAGTGTTGTGTGTGCTTATACGTGCAGAGAGTGCAGGACAATTGAGTAGTAAGTGTTCAGTGTAATAATCCCAAAGGTAACTGTATCGTGATCACGAGGGGTCTTAGAATCTGTTGAAACGGTGTTTGAAGTGTTGTAGTAATGCTTGTTTGTGGAATATGCTTTGTAATGGGTGTATATCTGGTGGATTAATGTCTAAGACTGAAGTGGGAGGTTGAATGTTTCGTGCATGTCAGGTTGTTTCAGTGTGTATGTATTTTGGCTGTGTTATATTTGTTCCAATTAGGAGAATCTGTGATTAGAGCGTTAAGGCAGGGGTAAGCTTTTCATCTCGATTAAGAGTTTGGCGGTAAGGTTTAGAATTGCTTGAGTGGGAAGGGTCTAATGCAGTTGCACAGAACTGATTGCCGAGCATGCTAAGGAGCCTGGTTGCGGATAGGGGCTGTGTTTTCGATGTATTACTTATGAACTGTATTTTCTTCGTCTGTTCTTGGCGCTCCCTCGTTAAGGGGGGCTGTGCGGCTAAAGGGAGCTGTACGGGGAAGTTGGCCTGAGCATCGAGATATGTGCTCAACTACTTTACTTATCGTTTCTTGATAATTTTTTCATGATGATTTGGTTAATGATAGGATATGCATAAAAGTTACCTAAGGATAACTCAAAGTTCTTAGCATTAGCAATTAAGACAGATCCGATGATGTTTCGGGTAGCATAATTAGATGAGGAATACAATGTGACTGGGTTGTTAAGGTCTACAGGGTGATTGTTTTCTTGATAATGTTTAGCGGTCGGATTACTGTGGTCGCCTCTGCGTACTGAATAACTGTGCCAATAGCATCTCTCAGTTGCTGTTTTATGGGTCTGGCCAATGTATACATCTTTACATGCCTTACATTTGACAGCGTAAACACCCCTAACTTTCTGATTATTTAGCCTACTGTAATTAAGGTCTTACTGATAGTGTTGTATTGGATGGTAACATTATAAGCACTATTTTCTAGTCCCTGACTTACATAAGCTAAGTTGGGAGAATATGGTAACACTGAACATTTGGACCTATCATCATTTCCACATTTTTGTTAACAGATGCATAGACTATCTTCCTGGCTTTCCAGTAAGGCTTGTTCACAAACTTCTTAGGTTAACAGAACTACCTAAAGGTACCACTTATATGACTACATTCATCTACTAAACTTGTGGGATCACTTATCTGTAATGCTCTTAAAAACATAGACATAACTACATACATTTTTAGAGAAGGATCATGCACCGGAGTAATGAATATAGTTCTCAGCGTTGGTAGGTTTCCTGTAGATCTTGAAGGATAAGTGATCAGATTCTCTAGTTTTCAAGGTATCAAGAAATGGCAATTAGCCTTTTTTCCATTCAATCTAGAATTTGATGGTGGGATGAATGTCATTTAATTCATGTAAGAAAACATCACAATCTTGGGATGATGGCCATAATGACCACATATTGTCGATGTATCTAAGCCAGATTTTTGGATGTTTACTGACTGAAGTTAGAATCTCAGTCTAAAAGTATTACATGAATAACTTACTGAGAATGTGAGTAATAGGATTTCCCATGGTTAGACCAAATTTCTGTCTGTAAGAACTACCTTCATCCTCTTGGAAAACATTACAGAAACACAGAGCACTATCAAGCCAATGAAAGTTTTTATGGGCGTGAGATGGTTTCTTCAATGGTCACTTTATTGAATAAGGAATTCACGTCACAACTAAGGAGTTTATGTTCAGACAAATTAATGTTCCTAGCTTTGTTTATAAAATTTAAGTTATTTGTAACGTGCGATGAAGAGATTTGTCCTTGAACTTGGCAAATGTGTGTAGCTAGCAAGGAGAGTTAACAGAGATGATTGGTCTGAGCGGACATCCATCTTTGAGAGCTTTAGGGAGACCATATATATAACGAAAAGAGGGATTATCCATCCTTACTGACTTCCGAATGTCCTGGTGCGTATCTAACAATTGGTTGAGTCTAGACCTTCAACTCTAGGCGCAACCACGAAGACATTCTGTGCATCTATTAACAGAAATGTGGAAAATGATGATAGGTCCAAATGTTTTGTGTTGCTCTATTCTCCTAACTTAGCTAATATAAGACAGGTACTAAAAACAGTGCTTTTAATGTTGCCTTCTAGTACAATAACTCAACAGTAAGATTTTGATTAAAAGTAGGCCAAATTATCCGAAAATTGAGTGTTTACGCTGTCAAATATAAGGCATGTAAAGATGTATGCATTGGCCAGGCCGGTAAAACATTAAGTGAGAGATGCTATTGGCACAGTCATTCAGTACGCAAAGGCGATCTCAGTAATGCGATCGCTAAACATTGGCAACAAATCGACCACCCTCTAGACCTTAACAACCCACTCACATTATAACCCTCATCTGATTATGCTATTGGTGACGTCATTGAATCTGTCTTAATTGCTAATGTTAAGAACTTTGATTTGTCCCCAGATGACTTTTTTTTTGCATCCTATTTTCAACCAAATCATTATCAAAGACTTATCAAGAAACACAGTGGCATCCAGGCCAACCTCCCCTGCACATTCTCCTTATATCCTCGGCGCCCCTCCCGCCAATTCGGAGAACGGTCGAGTCAGTGTATACTTCGGAATAGCGGTGACAAAGAGTCTGTGTGTTGGTGTTGGGACTCAAAAGCGTTTTGAATTGTTTGCACCTGATCAGGGAGATTCTCTCTATGAAACATGTAGTGCATCGTGAAAAGTACACGTTAAATAGAAATTATCTGAACTACCGAGTAACGATTTCACTTTCAAACTATCATCACGGACTAGTGTGCATACCAACATATATATATATATATATATATATATATATATATATATATATATATATATATATATATATATATATATATCAATTTATTTTCTATTGTAGTTAGTCGCTGTCTTCCGCGTTATTGAGGTAACGCAAGGAAACAGACGAAAGAATGGCCCAACCCACCCACATACACGTATATATATATAAACGCTCACACACGCACATATACGTACCTATACATTCCAACGTATACATACATATACATACACAGACGTATACATACATACATGTGTACACATCCACACTTGCTTCCTTCATCCATTTCCGTCGCCATCCCGCTGCACATGAAATGGCACCCCCACTTCCCCCGCCCGCACGCGAGGTGGCGCTAGGAAAAGACAACAAAGGCCACATTCGTTCACACTCAGTCTCTAGCTGTCATGTATAATGCACCGAAAACACAGCTCCCTTTCCTCATCCAGGGCCCCAAAAAACTTTCTATGGTTTACCCCAGACGCTTCACATGCTCTGGTTCAATCCATTGACAGCACGTCGACCCCGGTATACCACATCGTTCCGATTCACTCTATTCCTTGCACGCCTTTCACCCTCCTGTATGTTCAGGCCCCGATCGCTCAAAATCTTTTTTACTCCATCCTTCCACCTCCAATTTGGTCTCCCACTTCTCCTCGTTCCTTCCACCTCTGACACATATATCCTCTTGGTCAATCTTTCCTCACTCATTCTCTCCATGTGACCAAACCATTTCAAAACACCCTCTTCTGCTCTCTCAACCACACTCTTTTTATTACCACACATCTCTCTTACCCTTTCATTACTTAATCGATCAAACCACCTCACACCGCATATGGTCCTCAAACATTTCATTTCCAACACACCCACCCTCCTCCGCACAGTCCTATCTATAGCCCATGCATCGCATCCCGAAAACATTGTTGGAACCTCTATTCCTTCAAACATACCCATTTTTGCTCTCCAAGATAATGCTCTCACCTTCCACATAATTTTTAACGCTCCCAGAACCTTTACCCCTCGACCACCCTGTGACTTAATTCTGCTTCCATGGTTCCATACGCTGCTAAATCCACTCTCAGATATCTAAAGCACTTCAATTCCTACAGTTTTTCTACATCCAAATTTACTTCCAAATTAACTAGTCCCTCAACCCTACTGAAACTAATAACCTTGCTCTTATTCACATTTACTCTCAACTTTCTTCTTTCACACACTTTACCAAACTCATTCACAAACCTTTGCAGTTTCTCACCCGAATCAGCCACCAGCGCTGTAGCCTCAGCGAACAACAACTGACTCACTTCCCAAGCTCTCTCATCCACAACAGACTTCATACTTGCCCCTCTTTCCAAAACTCTTGCATTCACTTCCCTAACAACCTCATCCATAAACAAATTAAACAACAATGGAGACATCACGCACCCCTGCCGCAAACCAACATTCACTGAGAATCAATCACTTTTCTCTCTTTCAACTCGTACACATGCCTTACACCCTTGATAAATACTTTTCACTGCTTCTAGCAACCTACCTCCCACACCATATACTCTTAATACCTTCCACAAAATATCTCTGTCAACTCTATCACATGCCTTCTCCAGATCCATAAATGGTACATACAAATCCATTAGTTTTTCTAAATATTTCTTACATGCATTCTTCAAAGCAAACACCTGATTCACACATCCTCTACCAATCCTGAAACCACACTAGTTTTCCCCAGTCTGATGCTCTGTACAGGCCTTTACCCTCTCAATCAATACCCTCCCATATATATATATATACACACATATATATATATATATATATATATATATATATATATATATATATATATATATATATATATATATATATATATATATATATATATATATATATATATATATGTAAGGCATGTGTACGTGTAGGAAGAGAGGAAAGTGATTGGTTCTCAGTGAATGTAGGTTTGCGGCAGGGGTGTGTGATGTCTCCATGATTGTTTAATTTGTTTATGGATGGGGTTGTTAGGGAGGTGAATGCAAGAGTTTTGGAAAGAGGGGCAAGGATGAAGTCTGTTGGGGATGAGAGAGCTTGGGAAGTGAGTCAGTTGTTGTTCGCTGATGATACAGCGCTGGTGGCTGATTCATGTGAGAAACTGCAGAAGCTGGTGACTGAGTTTGGTAAAGTGTGTGAAAGAAGAAAGTTAAGAGTAAATGTGAATAAGAGCAAGGTTATTAGGTACACTAGGGTTGAGGGTCAAGTCAATTGGGAGGTGAGTTTGAATGGAGAAAAACTGGAGGAAGTGAAGTGTTTTAGATATCTGGGAGTGGATCTGGCAGCGGATGGAAACATGGAAGCGGAAGTGGATCATAGGGTGGGGGAGGGGGCGAAAATTCTGGGAGCCTTGAAGAATGTGTGGAAGTCGAGAACATTATCTCGGAAAGCAAAAATGGGTATGTTTGAAGGAATAGTGGTTCCAACAATGTTGTATGGTTGCGAGGCGTGGACTATGGATAGAGTTGTGCGCAGGAGGATGGATGTGCTGGAAATGAGATGTTTGAGGACAATGTGTGGTGTGAGGTGGTTTGATCGAGTGAGTAACGTAAGGGTAAGAGAGATGTGTGGAAATAAAAAGAGCGTGGTTGAGAGAGCAGAAGAGGGTGTTTTGAAATGGTTTGGTCACATGGAGAGAATGAGTGAGGAAAGATTGACCAAGAGGATATATGTGTCGGAGGTGGAGGGAACGAGGATAAGAGGGAGACCAAATTGGAGGTGGAAAGATGGAGTGAAAAAGATTTTGTGTGATCGGGGCCTGAACATGCAGGAGGGTGAAAGGAGGGCAAGGAATAGAGTGAATTGGAGCGATGTGGTATACCGGGGTTGACGTGCTGTCAGTGGATTGAATCAAGGCATGTGAAGCGTCTGGGGTAAACCATGGATAGCTGTGTAGGTATGTATATTTGCGTGTGTGGACGTATGTATATACATGTGTATGGGGGTGGGTTGGGCCATTTCTTTCGTCTGTTTCCTTGCGCTACCTCGCAGACGCGGGAGACAGCGACAAAGCAAAAAAAAAAAAAAAAAATATATATATATATATTTTTTTTTTTTTTTTTTTTTTTTTTTTTTTTTTCATACTATTCGCCATTTCCCGCGATAGCGAGGTAGCGTTAAGAACAGAGGACTGGGCCTTTGAGGGAATATCCTCACCTGGCCCCCTTCTCTGTTCCTTCTTTTGGAAAATTAAAAAAAAAAAACGAGAGGGGAGGATTTCCAGCCCCCCGCTCCCTTCCCTTTTAGTCGCCTTCTACGACACGCAGGGAATACGTGGGAAGTATTCTTTCTCCCCTATCCCCAGGGATAATATATATATATATATAGATATATATATATATATATATATATTATATATATATATATTATATATATATCTATATATATTCCAATGAGTCCACGGGGAAATGAAACACGAAAAGTTTCCAAGTGCACTTTCGTGTAATAATCACATCATCAGGGGAGACACAAGAGAGGAATATCAAACTTAAGGGATTTATCAGTGAAAGATCTAGGGTACTTTAACTTAGATCTTTCATTGATAAATCCCTTAAATTGGCAAAGAAATCATTTTATAGAGTTGAGCCTAAACTCCCATTGGACGCCAAGAATCTTTAGGTT
>NC_092239.1:22598011-22610511 GCF_036320965.1 Panulirus ornatus
AACAATGCTGTATGGTTGCGAGACGTGGGCTATGGATAGAGTTGTGCGCAGGAGGATGGATGTGCTGGAAATGAGATGTTTGAGGACAATGTGTGGTGTGAGGTGGTTTGATCGAGTGAGTAACGTAAGGGTAAGAGAGATGTGTGGAAATAAAAAGAGCGTGGTTGAGAGAGCAGAAGAGGGTGTTTTGAAGTGGTTTTGGCACATGGAGAGAATGAGTGAGGAAAGATTGAACAAGAGGATATATGTGTCGGAGGTGGAGGGAACGAGGAGAAGAGGGAGACCAAATTGGAGGTGGAAAGATGGAGTGAAAAAGATTTTGTGTGATCGGGGCCTGAACATGCAGGAGGGTGAAAGGAGGGCAAGGAATAGAGTGAATTGGAGCGATGTGGTATACCGGGGTTGACGTGCTGTCAGTGGATTGAATCAAGGCATGTGAAAGCGTCTGGGGTAAACCATGGAAAGCTGTGTAGGTATGTATATTTGCGTGTGTGGACGTATGTATATACATGTGTATGGGGGTGGGTTGGGCCATTTCTTTCGTCTGTTTCCTTGCGCTACCTCGCAAATGCGGGAGACAGCGACAAAGTATAATAATAAAAATATGATAATATATATATATATGTATATATATATATATATATATATATATATATATATATATATATATATATATATATATATATATATATATATATATATATATATATATATATATATATATATATATATGTACAAGAAAAGTCTTACGTACGTAAAGTCTCTGTTGCAAGAGGGTTCTAGTCACATTAAGGCTACAATGTAGGAGCATTCTTGGCACATGAAGTCTCTGGTGCACGAGCGTCCACGCACTTTAAATCTCCACTGCAAGACGGTTCTAGGCATGTTAAGTTTCTCCTAGAGGACCGTTCCAGACTCATTAAAAGTCCGCTTCAGCAGGGCTCCAAGGACATTAAGCCCCTGCTGCAGGAAGGTTCGAAGTATATTCAGCCTCTGCTGCAAGAGGCTTCCAGGCATGTTAAGCCTCTGCTGCAGAAAACTTCCATTCACAAAATGCTCCTGCTGGAGAGGAACGCAGCAGGCACCACCTCAGTCCAGGTATTTACCTAGGGAGTCGACCAACATCATCCTAGTGTTTGTCAACATGTGTTGCCAACTCTTGGCTGACGTGGTTTTCTGAGTACGTGCCACATCTTACCTAGTTTGTCCAGTATGTAACGTCCTGTTCCAGAGTCTCTGTATTCCACAGCCACTATCTTCCGACAGTGTTTTGTACCAAGACTATCAGAACCATATAATTCCCAAAGTGTTTAGCCAACACCAGCCATTATCTTCCCACAGTGTCTGACCAATACCCAGCCATTATCTTCCCACAGTGTCTGACCAATACCCAGCCATTATCTTCCCACAGTGTCTGACCAATACCCAGCCATTATCATCTTGAAGTGTTGTCTGTTCCCTAGTACAAGTACGCCTTGACCTGGGTACACATCCTATACGACCAAAGCACATCATGTACTCCCTGTCCTGGCTACACCTCAGTATTTACACCCGGGCTGGATTTACCCCATGCACACCCTGGACAACCTACACCTCACCATGTATATAATTTCCTGGTCTGGCTAACCCTCAGAATGTACACCTTGACCTGGTTACACCTGAAAGTGTACACCATGTCCTACCTACACTTCGGCATGTGGATCCTGACCCGGTTACACTTAACAATGTATTTTCCCGGTCTGGCTATACCTGAACATGAATAGATAAATAGATAAATGGATAAATAAGTAGATAAAGAGCGGTTCATTGAATTCAAGGAGCCATTTGGCTGAAAATATAGTTGAGGAATTTCATAACTGGAAAGGTGGGGGGGGGGGCGGTCATTAATGATAACTAGTAATTAATCACAAGAGAGCTTAAGATCAAGGTGGGGCTGGATACTTCTACGCTCTGGATAAGTAAACGAGTAAAGTCTATCTACATAGTAAGGGGAGTTTTATGGAACAAATTTTATGGTTCATACATCATAAACATAGTGATGATTCGTTGAACATAACGTGATGTAAATTCACATATTGCCTCAACTACAGTAGTATTGTGCTGACATACATTATGTATTTAATGGTGAACATTAGCTAATATGAATTTACATAATGGTTGAGTTGTGGCAATACTATGTTGAAAACTATTTTGTATTCAGTGTACACCCTGTCCTGGCTACACCTCGGCACGTACTGGCCCGGCTACACCTCTCCATGTACCTTCCCAGTCTGCCTATTTTTGAGAATCTACAACCTAGATTGGCTACACCCGAACATGTACACCCAGGCCGACCAGGCCGAGTTACACCTCAGCATGTACATACATCCTGTCCCGACTACACCTCACCATCATGGTCTGGCTAAGCCTCAGAATGTACACTCTTGCCCGGTTGTGCTTGAACATGTACACTTTGCCTGAGTACACATTAGCACGTACACTCTAGCCTGGCTACAGCTCTCCATGTACATCCAAATCAGGCTACACCTCAGCATGTACATCCTAGCCTGACTGCACACTCATATACACACCCCTAGGTTGGCTACACCACAGCATGTACACCTCTAGCTTGGCTACCCCTCAGCATGTATACTGTGGCATGGCTACACCCCAGTATGTACACCCTGGCCTAGCTACACATTAGCAAATACACCCTGGCCTGACTAAACCTCAGCATGTACACCCTGACCTGACTACATCTCATCATGTAAATCCTGGCTTAGTGCATCCTGAGATGTACACTCTGGGTTGGTTACACCTCTGCGTGTATATCCTGGCCTGGTTAGCCCTCAGGATGTAAATCTTGGCCCGATTACATTTCAGAATGTACACCATAGCCCAGCCACACCTCACCGTGTACACCCGAACTTGGCAACATCTCACCATGTACACCCTTGCTTGGCCTCACTGCAAGATGTACTTCCAAGCTATATCTCAGCATGTACACCCTGGCCTGGCCATACTGCATGATGTACTTCCTTGCTATACCGCAGCATGTACACCCTGGTCTGACTACACCTCGGTATCTACAGCCTGGCCTAGCTACACCTGAGCATGTAGCACACCTTCACCTGGCTACACTCGAGCATGTAGCACACCCTCACCTGGCTACACCTGAGCAAGTAGCACACCCTCACCTGGCTACACCCGAGCATGTAGCACACCCTCACCTGGCTACACCCGAGCATGTAGCACACCCTCACCTGGCTACACCTGAGCATGTAGCACACCCTCACCTGGCTACACCCGAGCATGTAGCACACCCTCATCTGGCTACACCTGAGCATGTAGCACACCCTCACCTGGCTACACCTGAGCATGTAGCACACCCTCACCTGGCTACATCCGAGCATGTAGCACACCCTCACCTGGCTACACCTGAGCATGTAGCACACCCCTCACCTGGCTACATCCAAGCATGTAGCACACCCTCACTTGGCTACACCTGAGCATGTAGCACACCCTCACTTGGCTACACCTGAGCATGTAGCACACCCTCACCTGGTTACATCCGAGCATGTAGCACACCCTGACCTGGCTACACCCGAGCATGTAGCACACCCTCACTTGGCTACACCTGAGCATGTAGCACACCCTGACCTGGCTACACCTGAGCATGTAGCACACCCCTCACCTGGCTACACCGAGCATGTAGCACACCCCTCACCTGGCTACACCTGAGCATGTAGCACACCCCTCACCTGGCTACACCCGAGCATGTAGCACACCCTCACCTGGCTACACCGAGCATGTAGCACACCCCTCACCTGGCTACACCTGAGCATGTAGCACACCCCTCACCTGGCTACACCCGAGCAAGTAGCACACCCCTCACCTGGCTACACCCGAGCATGTAGCACACCCCTCACCTGGCTACACCCGAGCAAGTAGCACACCCTCACCTGGCTACACCTGAGCATGTAGCACACCCTGACCTGGCTACACCTGAGCATGTAGCACACCCCTCACCTGGCTACACCCGAGCATGTAGCACACCCCTCACCTGGCTACACCCGAGCAAGTAGCACACCCTCACCTGGCTACATCCGAGCAAGTAGCACACCCTCACCTGGCTACACCTGAGCATGTAGCACACCCTTGGCTACACCTGAGCATGTAGCACACCCCTCACCTGGCTACACCCGAGCAAGTAGCACACCCCTCACCTGGCTACATCCGAGCATGTAGCACACCCTCACCTGGCTACACCTGAGCATGTAGCACACCCTCACCTGGCTACACCTGAGCATGTAGCACACCCTCACCTGGCTACACCCGAGCATGTAGCACACCCTCACTTGGCTACACCTGAGCATGTAGTCCACCCTCACCTGGCTACACCTGAGCATGTAGCACACTCCTCACCTGGCTACACTCAGGATGCACACTCTCACCTGGCGACACACCAGCATGTACATTCTGGTTTGATTACACCTCATTATATCCACCCTGACCTGGCTACACCCCATGGTGTACATTCTTGCCCGCCCACAACACATCATGTACACCTTGACTTAGGTACCCTTCGAGCTATGTACAGCCAGGCAGAGCTACACCTCAGCATGTCCAGCCGGCTGCACCACAGCGAGGTACCTGAGGTAATTAATGATGGAAGACGTTGGCCCTTGATAGTAGGAAGTTTCTGTCTCGCTCTCGTTCTCTACTGGCTGGAGGGAAGCGGCTCATGTTCACTACTGCGGCGTTGCTCACGTTCTCCCTCTACTGTGGTTCTGCTCGTATTATGTACCATGGTCCTGTTCATGTTCTCAACTATGGTGTTGCTCTTGTTCTCTGCTGGGATGCTGCTCATGTTCTGTACTATGGTGTTGTTCATGTTCTTTACTGGTTTGTTCCTCATGTTCAATACTACGATGTGCTCATGTTCTCTACTATGATGCTGCTCATGTTCACTACTATGATGTCGCTCATGTTCTCTACTTTGGTGCTGCTCATGTTCCCTGGTAATGTTCATGCTCTTTCATACTGTTGTGTTCATGTTCTCTTATATGGTCACGCTCATGTTCTCTAATATAGTCGTAGTCATGTTCTCTACTATGGTTCACCTAGCTGAAGAACTATGACCATCATAGTGTTGGAGTTCAGTGAACTTCCATTGACGTAGCAGAGGTAAAGAACAGACGCCAGTGAAGCATGTGTGACGGTCTGGTGGCACGGTGCGCGGGTACACACACATGCGAGTCATTCTGGAACACATAGTGAGGAGCCGAGCTGGCAACTCAGCTGGACCTTTATAAACAGACGAACCTAACAGTAGGGGATCGTGACTGGTGGTGTCTCCTGCAGCAGTAGGAGCTCCCATATTGCCAGTGGTGTCAGGTAGAAGTAGAGGACCTGGCTTGTAACTCGTGGCGTCAGTTCCAACGGTTGGGCTTCCCCTGCTAACATTATCAACAACACACTTTCCCGCGTGAGTAAATATGGCTCTTGTCTTCTTCTTCTTCTTCTGTATCTTCCTCTTCAAGTCCTTCAGTCTTTTAGTGTTACCCTCTGAATTGTGATATCCTATATGGACACTAGTGTGTTCTAACCTTTTATGGTACTCTCTCTCTCTCCTCTGTAAAAATCTAATGGCCTTGTGCTCTGTATTAAATCCTTTAGTAGCACTCTGGTTGTTACATCCTGTGATATATCCCATACTAACACTCTCTCCGTGTTATATCCTGTTGTGGTACTCTCCTCTATGTTTAGCCTTTATTGGCACCCTCTCATCCAGTGTTATATTCCGTAGCGGCAATCTCTCCCTTGTTATATCCCTTAGGGGCACTTTTTCCTGTGTTATATTTTGAGTGGTACCTCTGTGTTCTAGTGTTTAGCAGCAACCTCTGTTTTCTTATATTCTTTCGTGGGAATCTCTTCTGTGATATATCCTTTGCGGCGTGATCATATTTTGGCACTCTCCCCTATGTTAAATCCTTAATGGAAGTTTGCCCTGTGTTGAAGCCTTTAATTGCACTCTGTCATATCTTGAGGCTTTTAGAGATGCTTTTCCCAGTGCTAAGCCTTTTAGTGGCACTCTACCCTTTGCTGAAGCCTTTAGTGGCACTCTACCTTGCGTTGAAGCCTTTAGTGGCACTCTACCTTGCGTTGAAGCCTTTATGGCATTCTACCTTGCGTTGAAGCCTTTAGTGGCACTCTATCCTGTGCTGAAGCCTATAGTGGCACTCTACCCTGTGCTGAAGCCTTTAGCGGCACTCTCCCCTATGTTGAAGCCTATAGTGGCACTTTCCCCGGTGTTGAAGTCTTCAGTGACTCTCTCCCCTGAGTTGAAGCCTTTAGTGACACTCTACCCTGTGTTGAAGCCTTCAGTGGCACTCTACCCTGTGTTGAAACCTTTAGTGGCCTTCTACCCTGTGTTGAAGCCTTTAGTGGCCCTCTACCCGTGTTAAAGCTTTAACGACACTCTTCTCTGTGTTATACCATTCATCGGTTCTCTTCCATCTGTGTTATAGCATCCAATGGCACGGTCTCCAGTATCATACCTGTTGTCGGCTTGCCGTCCTGTGCTATAGCATTAAGTGGCACTCTCTCACTAAGTTTTATTGTTTAGTGGCACTTTCTCCTGGCTTTTGTGGTGTTCTCTCCTGTACAATAACTTTCAGTGGTAATGTATCCTGTGACATTTTTGTAATATCATTGATATCATTATCATTAACAATATAATTATTGTTATTATTGCCATCATTATCATTATTATTTTATCATTATCATTACTATTATTATCATTATCATTATTATTATTATCATCATTACTATTTTGTTTTATTTTGCTTTGTCGCTGTCTCAAGCATTTGCGAGGTAGAGCAAGGAAACAGAAGAAAGAAATGGCCCAACCCTACCCCCATACACATGTATATACACACACGTCCACACACGCAAATATAAATACCTATACATCTCAATGTACACATATATATACACACACAGACACATACATATATACCCATGCACACAATTCACACTGTCTGCCTTTATTCATTCCCATCGCCACCTCGCCACACATGGGATACCATCCCCCTCCCCCTTCATGTGTGCGAGGTAGCGCTAGGAAAAGATAACAAAGGCCCCATTCGTTCACACTCAGTCTCCAGCTGTCATGCAATAATGCCCGAAACCACAGCTCCCTTTCCACATCCAGGCCCCACACAACTTTCCATGGTTTACCCCAGACGCTTCACATGCCCTGATTCAATCCATTGACAGCACGTCAACCCCGGTATACCACATCGATCCAATTCACTCTATTCCTTGCCCGCCTTTCACCCTCCTGCATGTTCAGGCCCCGATCACTCAAAATCTTTTTCACTCCATCTTTCCACCTTCATTTTGGTCTCCCACTTCTCCTCGTTCCCTCCACCTCCGACACATATATCCTCTTGGTCAATCTTTCCTCACTCATTCTCTCCATGTGACCAAACCATTTCAAAACACCCTCTTCTGCTCTCTCAACCACGCTCTTTTTATTTCCACACATCTCTCTTACCCTTACATTACTTACTCGATCAAACCACCTCACACCACACATTGTCCTCAAACATCTCATTTCCAGCACATCCACCCTCCTGCGCACAACTCTATCTATAGCCCAAGCCTCGCAACCACACAACATTGTTGGAACCACTATTCCTTCAAACATACCCATTTTTGCTTTCCGAGATAATGTTCTCGACTTCCACACATTCTTCAATGCTCCCAGGATTTTCGCCCCCTCCCCCACCCTATGATTCACTTCCGCTTCCATAGTTCCATCCGCTGCCAGATCCACTCCCAGATATCTAAAACACTTTACTTCCTCCAGTTTTTCTCCATTCGAACTTACCTCCCAATTGACTTGCCCCTCAACCCTACTACACCTAATAACCTTGCTCTTATTCACATTTACTCTTAACTTTCTTCTTTCACACACTTTACCAAACTCAGTCACCAGCTTCTGCAGTTTCTCACATGAATCAGCCACCAGCGCTGTATCATCAGCGAACAACAACTGACTCACTTCCCAAGCTCTCTCATCCACAACAGACTTCATACTTGCCACTCTTTCCAAAACTCTTGGATTCACCTCCCTAACAACCCCATCCATAAACAAATTAAACAACCATGGAGACATCACACACCCCTGCCTGCAAACCTACATTCACTGAGAACCAATCACTTTCCTCTCTTCCTACACGTACGCATGCCTTACATCCTCGATAAAAGCTTTTCACTGCTTCTAACAACTTGCCTCCCACACCATATATTCTTAATACCTTCCACAGAGCATCTCTATCAACTCTATCATATGCCTTCTCCAGATCCATAAATGCTACATGCAAATCCATTTGCTTTTCTAAGTATTTCTCACATACATTCTTCAAAGCAAACACCTGATCCACACATCCTGTACCACTTCTGAAACCACACTGCTCTTCCCCAATCTGATGCTCTGTACATGCCTTCACCCTCTCAATCAATACCCTCCCATATAATTTACCAGGAATACTCAACAAACTTATACCTCTGTAATTTGAGCACTCACTCTTATCCCCTTTGCCTTTGTACAATGGCACTATGCACGCATTCCGCCAATCTCAGGCACCTCACCATGAGTCATAGATACATTAAATAACCTTACCAACCAGTCAACAATACAGTCACCCCCTTTTTTAATAAATTCCACTGCAATACCATCCAAACCTGCTGCCTTGCCGGCTTTCATCTTCCGCAAAGCTTTTACTACCTCTTCTCTGTTTACCTAAATCACTTTCCCTAACCCTCTCACTTTGCACACCACCTCGACCAAGACACCTTATATCTGCCACTCTATCATCAAGCACATTCAACAAACCTTCAAAATACTCACTCCATCTCCTTCTCACATCACCACTACTTGTTATCACCTCCCCATTTGCACCCTTCACTGAAGTTCCCATTTGCTCCCTTGTCTTACGCACTTTATTTACCTCCTTCCAGAACATCTTTTTATTCTCCCTAAAATTTAATGATACTCTCACCCCAACTCTCATTTGCCCTCTTTTTCACCTCTTGCACCTTTCTCTTGACCTTATCATTATTATCATTATTATTATTATTATTATTATTATTATTATTATTATTATTATTATTATTATTATTATTATCATTATTATTGCTATTATTATTATTATTATTATTATCATTATTATTATTATTATTATTATTATTATTATTATTATTATTATTATAAAAAAAAAAAAAAAAAAAATTATTATTATTATTATCATTACTATTATCATTATTATTATTATTATTATCATTATTATTATTATTATTATTATTATTATTATTATTATTATTCATTTATTTATATGTTATACTTTGTCGCTGTCTCCCGCGTTTGCGAGGTAGCGCAAGGAAACAGACGAAAGAAATGGCCCAACCCCCCCGCATACACATGTATATACATACGTCCACACACGCAAATATACATACCTACACAGCTTTCCATGGTTTACCCCAGACGCTTCACATGCCTTGATTCAATCCACTGACAGCACGTCAACCCCGGTATACCACATCGCTCCAATTCACTCTATTCCTTGCCCTCCTTTCACCCTCCTGCATGTTCAGGCCCCGATCACACAAAATCTTTTTCACTCCATCTTTCCACCTCCAATTTGGTCTCCCTCTTCTCCTCGTTCCCTCCACCTCCGACACATATATCCTCTTGGTCAATCTTTCCTCACTCATTCTCTCCATGTGACCAAACCACTTCAAAACACCCTCTTCTGCTCTCTCAACCAAGCTCTTTTTATTTCCACACATCTCTCTTACCCTTACGTTACTCACTCGATCAAACCACCTCACACCACACATTGTCCTCAAACATCTCATTTCCAGCACATCCATCCTCCTGCGCACAACTCTATCCATAGCCCACGTCTCGCAACCATACAACATTGTTGGAACCACTATTCCTTTAAACATACCCATTTTTGCTTTCCGAGATAATGTTCTCGACTTCCACACATTCCTCAAGGCCCCCAGAATTTTCGCCCCCTCCCCCACCCTATGATCCACTTCCGCTTCCATGGTTCCATCCGCTGCCAGATCCACTCCCAGATATCTAAAACACTCACTTCCTCCAGTTTTTCTCCATTCAAACTTACCTCCCAATTGACTTGACCCTCAACCCTACTGTACCTAATAACCTTGCTCTTATTCACATTTACTCTTAACTTTCTTCTTCCACACACTTTACCAAACTCAGTCACCAGCTTCTGCAGTTTCTCACATGAATCAGCCACCAGCGCTGTATCATCAGCGAACAACAACTGACTCACTTCCCAAGCTCTCTCATCCCCAACAGACTTCATACTTGCCCCTCTTTCCAAAACTCTTGCATTTACCTCCCTAACAACCTCATCCATAAACAAATTAAGCAACCATGGAGACATCACACACCCCTGCCGCAAACCTACATTCACTGAGAACCAATCACTTTCCTCTCTTCCTACACGTACACATGCCTTACATCCTCGATAAAAACTTTTCACTGCTTCTAACAACTTTCCTCCCACACCATATATTCTTAATACCTTCCACAGAGCATCTCTATCAACTCTATCATATGCCTTCTCCAGATCCATAAATGCTACATACAAATCCATTTGCTTTTCTAAGTATTTCTCACATACATTCTTCAAAGCAAACACCTGATCCACACATCCTCTACCACTTCTGAAACCGCACTGCTCTTCCCCAATCTGATGCTCTGTACATGCCTTCACCCTCTCAATCAATACCCTCCCATATAATTTACCAGGAATACTCAACAAACTTATACCTCTGTAATTTGAGCACTCACTCTTATCCCCTTTGCCTTTGTACAATGGCACTATGCACGCATTCCGCCAATCCTCAGGCACCTCACCATGAGTCATACATACATTAAATAACCTTACCAACCAGTCAACAATACAGTCACCCCCCTTTTTAATAAATTCCACTGCAATACCATCCAAACCTGCTGCCTTGCCGGCTTTCATCTTCCGCAAAGCTTTCACTACCTCTTCTCTGTTTACCAAATCATTTTCCCTAACCCTCTCACTTTGCACACCACCTCGACCAAAACACCCTATATCTGCCTCTCTATCATCAAACACATTCAACAAACTTTCAAAATACTCACTCCATCTCCTTCTCACATCACCACTACTTGTTATCACCTCCCCATTTGCGCCCTTCACTGAAGTTCCCATTTGCTCCCTTGTCTTACGCACTTTATTTACCTCCTTCCAGAACATCTTTTTATTCTCCATAAAATTTAATGATACTCTCTCACCCCAACTCTCATTTGCCCTTTTTTTCACCTCTTGCACCTTTCTCTTGACCTCCTGTCTCTTTCTTTTATACATCTCCCACTCAATTGCATTTTTTCCTGCAAAAATCGTCCAAATGCCTCTCTCTTCTCTTTCACTAATACTCTTACTTCTTCATCCCACCACTCACTACCCTTTCTAATCAACCCACCTCCCACTCTTCTCATGCCACAAGCATCTTTTGCGCAATCCATCACTGATTCCCTAAATACATCCCATTCCTACCCCACTCACCTTACTTCCATTGTTCTCACCTTTTTCCATTCTGTACTCAGTCTCTCCTGGTGCTTCCTCACACAGGTCTCCTTCCCAAGCTCACTTACTCTCACCACCCTCTTCACCCCAACATTCACTCTTCTTTTCTGAAAACCCATACAAATCTTCACCTTAGCCTCCACAAGATAATGATCAGACATCCCTCCAGTTGCACCTCTCAGCACATTAACATCCAAAAGTCTCTCTTTCGCACGCCTGTCAATTAACACGTAATCCAATAACGCTCTCTGGCCATCTCTCCTACTTACATAAGTATATTTATGTATATCTCGCTTTTTAAACCAGGTATTCCCAATCATCAGTCCTTTTTCAGCACATAAATCTACAAGCTCTTCACCATTTCCATTTACAACACTGAACACCCCATGTATACCAATCATTCCCTCAACTGCCACATTACTCACCTTTGCATTCAAATCACCCATCACTATAACCCGGTCTCGTGCATCAAAACCACTAACACACTCATTCAGCTGCTCCCAAAACACTTGCCTCTCATGATCTTTCTTCTCATGCCCATTATTATTATTATTATTATTATTATCATTATTATTATTATTATTGTTATTATTATTATTATTATTATTATTATTATTATTATTATTATTATTTTTATTATTATTATTATTATCATCATCATCATCATTAGTATTATTATTATTATTGTTATAATTATTATTTTTATTATCATTATTATTATTACCATTATTATTATCATTATGTATTCTATCTATCTATTATACTTGATCGCCACCTACCGTGTTCACGAAGGTGGTGCAAGGAAACAGACGAAGAGAGACCCATCCACTGATATAAACACATACATAT
>NC_092239.1:22615511-22725511 GCF_036320965.1 Panulirus ornatus
GAAGTGGTAGAGGATGTGTGGATCAGGTGTTTGCTTTGAAGAATGTATGTGAGAAATACTTAGAAAAGCAAATGGATTTGTATGTAGCATTTATGGATCTGGAGAAGGCATATGATAGAGTTGATAGAGATGCTCTGTGGAAGGTATTAAGAATATATGGTGTGGGAGGCAAGTTGTTAGAAGCAGTGAAAAGTTTTTATCGAGGATGTAAGGCATGTGTACGTGTAGGAAGAGAGGAAAGTGATTGGTTCTCAGTGAATGTAGGTTTGCGGCAGGGGTGTGTGATGTCTCCATGGTTGTTTAATTTGTTTATGGATGGGGTTGTAAGGGAGGTAAATGCAAGAGTCCTGGAAAGAGGGGCAAGTATGAAGTCTGTTGGGGATGAGAGAGCTTGGGAAGTGAGTCAGTTGTTGTTCGCTGATGATACAGCGCTGGTGGCTGATTCATGTGAGAAACTGCAGAAGCTGGTGACTGAGTTTGGTAAAGTGTGTGGAAGAAGAAAGTTGAGAGTAAATGTGAATAAGAGCAAGGTTATTAGGTACAGTAGGGGTGAGGGTCAAGTCAATTGGGAGGTGAGTTTGAATGGAGAAAAACTGGAGGAAGTGAAGTGTTTTAGATATCTGGGAGTGGATCTGTCAGCGGATGGAACCATGGAAGCGGAAGTGGATCATAGGGTGGGGGAGGGGGCGAAAATTTTGGGAGCCTTGAAAAATGTGTGGAAGTCGAGAACATTATCTCGGAAAGCGAAAATGGGTATGTTTGAGGGAATAGTGGTTCCAACAATGCTGTATGGTTGCGAGGCGTGGGCTATGGATAGAGATGTGCGCAGGAGGATGGATGTGCTGGAAATGAGATGTTTGAGGACAATGTGTGGTGTGAGGTGGTTTGATCGAGTAAGTAACGTAAGGGTAAGAGAGATGTGTGGAAATAAAAAGAGCGTGGTCGAGAGAGCAGAAGAGGGTGTTTTGAAATGGTTTGGGCACATGGAGAGAATGAGTGAGGAGAGATTGACCAAGAGGATATATGTGTCGGAGGTGGAGGGAACGAGGAGAAGAGGGAGACCAAATTGGAGGTGGAAAGATGGAGTGAAAAAGATTTTGTGTGATCGGGGCCTGAACATGCAGGAGGGTGAAAGGAGGGCAAGGAATAGAGTGAATTGGAGTCATGTGGTATACAGGGGTTGACGTGCTGTCAGTGGATTGAATCAAGGCATGTGAAGCGTCTGGGGTAAACCATGGAAAGCTGTGTAGGTATGTACATTTGCGTGTGTGGACGTGTGTATGTACATGTGTATGGGGGGGGGGGTGGGCCATTTCTTTCGTCTGTTTCCTTGCGCTACCTCGCAAACGCGGGAGACAGCGACAAAGTATAAAAAAAAAAAAAAAAAAAAAAAAAAAAAATATATATATATATATATATATATATATATATATATATATATATATATATATATATATATATATATATATATATATATATATATATTCCTCACGTGCCGTAGAAGGCGACTAAAGGGGACGGAAGCGGGGGGGCTAGAAAACCTCCCCTTCTTGTATTTTAACTATCTAAAAGGGGAAATAGGAGTCACGCAGGGAGTGCTCATCGTCTTCGAAGGCTCAGATTGGGGTGTCTAAATGTGTGTGGATGTAACCAAGATCAGGAAAAAGGAGAGATAGGTAGTATGTTTGAGGAAAGGAACCTGGATGTTTTGGCTCTGAGTGAAACGAAGCTCAAGGGTAAAGGGGAAGAGTTGTTTGGCAATGTCTTAGGAGTAAAGTCAGGGGTTGGTGAGAGGAAAGGAACAAGGGAAGGAGTAACACTGCTCCTTAAACAGGAGTGGTGAGAGAATGTGAAAGAGTGTAAGAAAGTAAACTCTTGATTGATATGGGTAAAAATGAAAGTGAATGGAGAGTGGAGAGAGATGGGTGATTATTGGTGCCTCTGCACCTGGGCATGAGAAGAAAGACCATGAGAGGCAAGTGTTCTGGGAGCAGCTGAGTGAGTGTGTTAGTAGTTTTGATGCATGAGACCGGGTTATAGTGATGGATGATTTGAATGCAAAGGTGAGTAATGTGGCAGTTGAGGGAATATTTGGTGTACATGGGGTGTTCAGTACTGTAAGTGGAAATGGTTAAGAGCTTGCAGATTAGTGATAAAGGACTGGTGATTGAGAATATCTGGTTTAAAAAGAGAGGTATACATAAGTATACGTATGTAAGTAGGAGAGATGGCGAGAACGTTATTGGATTACGTGTTAATAGATAGGCGTGCGAAAGAGACTTTTGGATGTTAATGAACTGAGAGGTGCAACTGGAGGGATGTCTGATCATCATCTTGTGGAGGCGAAGGTGAAGATTTGTAGAGGTTTTCAGAAAAGAAGAGAGAATGTTGGGGGTGAAGAAAGTGGTGAGAGCAAGTGAGCTTGGGAAGGATACTTTTGTGAGGAAGTACCAGGAGAGACTGAGTATAGAATGGAAAAAGGTGAGAACAAAGGACGTAAGAGGAGAAGGGGAGGAATGGGATGTATTTAGGGAAGCAGTGATGGCTTGCGCAAAAGATGCTTTTGTTATGAGAAGCGTGTGAGGTGGGTAGATTAGAAAGGGCAGCGAGTGTTGGGATAAAGAATTAAGATTATTAGTGAAAGAGAAGAGAGAGGCATTTGGACGATTTTTGCAAGGAAATAATGCAAATGACCGAGAGACGTATAAAAGAAAGAGGCAGGAGGTCAAGAGAAAGGTCAAGAGGTGAAAAAGAGGGCAAATGAGAGTTGGGGTGAGAGAGTATCATTAAATTTTAGGGAGAATAAAAAGATGTTTTGGAAGGAGGTAAATAAAGTGCGTAAGACAGGGGAACAAATGGGAACTTCAGTGGAGGGGGCTAATGGGCAGGTGATATCAAGTAGTGGTGATGTGAGAAGGAGATGGAGTGAGTATTTTGAAGATTTTTTGAATGTGTTTGATGATAGAGTGGCAGATACAGGGTGTTTTGTCCGAGGTGGTGTGCAAAGTGAGAGGGTTAGGGTGAATGATTTGGTAAACAGAGAAGAGGTAGTAAAAGCTTTGCAGAAGATGAAAGCCGGCAAGGCAGCAGGTTTGGATGGTATTGCAGTGGAATTTATTAAAAAAGGGGGTAATTGTATTGTTGACTGGATTGTAAGGTTATTTAATGTATGTATGACTCATGGTGAGGTGCTTGAGGATGGCGGAATGCTTACATAGTGCCATTGTACAAAGGCAAAGGGTGCTCAAATTACAGAGGTATAAGTTTGTTGAGTAATCCTGGGAAATTATATGGGAGGGTATTGACTGACAGGGTGAAGGCATGTACAAAGCATCAGACTGGGGAAGAGCGGTGTGGTTTCAGAAGTGGTAGAGGATGTGCGGATCAGGTGTTTGCTTTGAAGAATGTATGTGGGAAATGCCTAGAAAAGCAAATGGATTTATATGTAGCATTTATGGATCTGGAGACGGCATATAATAGAGCTGATAGAGATGCTCTGTGGAAGGTATTAAGGATATATATTGTGGGAGGCAAGTTGTTAGAAGCAGTGAAAAGTTTTTATCGAGGATGTAAGGTATGTGTACGAGTAGGAAGAGAGGAAAGTGATTGGTTCTCAGTGAATGTCGGTTTACGGCAGAGGTGCTTGATGTCTCCATGGTTGTTTAATTTGTTTATGGATGGGGTTGTTAGGGAGGTGAATGCAAAAGTTTTGGAAAGAGGGGCAAGTATGCAGTCTATTGTGGATGAGAGAGCGTGGGAAGTGAGTCAGTTGTTGTTCGCTGATGATAGTGCTGGTGACTGATTCGGGTAAGAAACTGCAGAAGCTGTTGATTGAGTCTGGTAAAGTGTGTGAAAGAAGAAAGCTGAGAGTAAACGTGAATAAGAGCAAGTTATTAGGTACATTAGGGTTGGGAGACAAGTCAATTGAGAGGTAAATTTGAATGGAGAAAAACTGGAGGAAGTAAAGTGTTTTAGATATCTGAGGGTGGATCTGGCGGCGGATGGAACCATTGAAGCAGAAGTGAGTCATAGGGTGAGAGAGGGAGCGAAAGTTCTGGAAGCGTTGAAAAATGTGTGGAAGGCGAGAACGTAATCTCGGAAAGCAAAAGTGGGTATGTTTGAAGGGATAGTGGTTCCGACAATGTTATATGCTTGCAAGGCGTGGGCTATAGATAGACTTGCGCGGAGGAGGGTGGATGTGCTGGAAATGAGATGTTTGAGGACAATATGTGGTGTGAGGTAGTTTGATCGAGTAAGTAACGAAAGGCTAAGAAAAATGTGTGACAATAAAAAGAGTGTGGTTGAGAGAGCAGAAGAGGGTATTTTGAAATGGTTTGGTCACATGGAGAGAATGAGTGAGGAAAGATTGACAAAGAGGATATATGTGTCAGTGGTAGAGTGAACGAGGAGAAGTGGAAGACCAAATTGGAGGTGGAAAGATGGAGTGAAAAAGATTTTATGATCGGGGCCTGAACATGCAGGAAGGTGAAAGGCGTGCAAGGAATAGAGTGAATTGGAACAATGTGGTATACCGGGGTCGACGTGCTGTCAATGGATTGAAGCAGGGCATGTGATGCGTTTGGGGTAAACCATGGAAAGTTCTGTGGGGCCTGGATGTGGTTTCGGTGCATTATACATGACAGCTAGAGACTGGATGTGAACGAATGTGGCCTTTGTTGTCTTTTCTTAGTGCTACCTCGCGCACATGCGGGCGGAGGGGGTCATCAATTTCATATGTGGCGTGTTGGCGATGGGAATGAATAAGGGCAGACAGTATGAATTAGGTACATGTGTACATAGGTATATGTCTGTGTGTGTGTATACATATATATATATATATATATATATATATATATATATATATATATATATATATATATATATATATATATATACGTTGAGATGTATAGGTATCTATATGTGCGTGTGTTCACGTGTATGTACATACCTGTGTATGTGGGTGGGTTGGACCATTCTTTCTTCTGTTTCCTTGAGCTACCTCGCTGATGCGGGAGACACTGACAAGTTAGCGCTAGGAAAAAAAAACAAAAAACAAAACAGAGGCCACATTCGTTCACACTCAGTCTCTATTTGTCATGTATAATGCACCAAAACCACAGCCACCTTTCCACATCCAGGCCCCACAAAACTTTCCATGGTTTACCCCAGACGCTTCACATGCCCTGCTTCAATTCATTGACAGCACGTCGACCCCGGTATACCACATCGTTCCAATTCACTCTGTTCCTTGCACGCTTTTCACCCTCCTGCATGTTCAGGCCCCGATCGCTCAAAATCATTTTCACTTCACCCTTCCACCTCCAATCTGGTCTCCCACTTCACCTCTTTCCCTCCACCTCTGACACATATATCCTCTTTGACAATCTTTCCTCACTCATTCTCTCCATGTGACCAAACCATTTCAATACACCCTCTTTTGTTCTCTCAACCATGTTCTTTTTATTACCACACATCTCTCTTACCCTTTCATTACTTACTCGATCGAACCACCTCACACTACATATTGTCCTCAAGCATCTCATTTCCACTCCGCACAACCCTATGTATAGCTCACGCCTCGCATTCATATTCCATTGTTGAAAATGCTATTCCCTCAAACATACCCATTTTTGCTTTCCAAGAAAAAGTTCTCACCTTCCACATATTCTTCAACGCTCCCAGAACTTTCGCCCTCTCCCATCCTCTGACTCACTTCCGATTCCATGGTTCCATCCGCTGCCAAATCCACTCCCAGATATCTAAAACATTTCACTTCCTCCAGTTTTTCTCCATTCAAACTTACCTCCCAATTGACTTGTCCCTCCACACTACCGTGCCTGATAACCTTGTTCTTATTCACATTTACTCTCAGTTTCTTCTCTCACACACTTTACCAGACTTAGTCACCAGCTTCTGCGGTTTGTCACCCGAATCAGCCACCAATGCTTTATCATCAGCGAACAACAACTGACTCACTTCCCAAGCCCTCTCATCCATAACAGACTGCATACTTGCCCCTCTCTCCAAAACTCTTACATTCACCTCCCTAACAACCTCATTCATAAGCAAATTAAACAACCATGGAGACATCACTCACCCCTGCCGCCACCCGACATTCACAGAGAACCAATCAATATCCTCTCTTCCTACTCGTACACATGAATTACATCCTCGATAAAAACTTTTCACTGTTTCCAGCAACTTGCCTCCCTCACCACATACTCTTAATACCTCCCACAGAGCATCTCTATCAACTCTATCATATGCCTTCTCCAGATTCATAGATGCTACATACAAATCCATTTCTAAGTATTTCTCACATTCTTGAAAGCAAACATCTGATCCACACATCCTCTACCACTTCTGAAACCACACTGCTCTTCCACAATCCGATGTATTGTACATGCCTTCACCCTCTCAATCAATACCCTGCGATATAATTTCCCGAGAATACTCAACAAACTTATACCTCTGTAACTTGAACTCTCACCTTTATTCCCTTTGCCTTTGTACAATGGCACTAGGGTATCCATTCCGCCAATACTCAGGCACTTCACCTTGAGCCATACATACATTGAGTATCCTCACCAACTAGTCAACAACACAGTCACCCCCATCTTTAAGTTCCATTACATTACCAACCAAACCCTCCCCCTTGCCGGCTTTCATCTTCCGCAAAGCTTTCAGTACCTCTTCTCTGTTTACCAAATCATTCTCCCTGACCCTCTCACTCCGCACACCACCTCGACCAAAACACCCTATTTCTGCCACTCTATCATCAAACACATTCAACACACCTTCAAAATACTCACTCCATCTCCTTCTCAGATCACCACTACTTGTTATTACCTCCCCATTAGCCCCCTTCACCGATGTTCCCATTTGTTCTCTTGTCTTCCGCACTTTATTTGCTTCCTTCCAAAGCATCTTTTCATTTTCCTTAAAATCTAATGATAGTCTCTCACCCCTACTCTCATTTCCCTCTTTTTCACCTCTTGCATCTTTCTCTTGATCTCCTGTCTCTTTCTTTTATACATCTCCCGGTCATTTGCACTATTTCTTTGCAAAGATCGTCCAAATGCCTATCTCTTCTCTTTCACTATCAATTTTACTTCTTCATCCCACCACACATTACCCTTTATAATCTGCCCACCTCTCATCTTTCTCATGCCACAGGCATCTTTTGCACAAGCCATCAATGCTTCTCTAAATATATCCCATTCCTCCCCCACTCCCTTTACATCCATTTCTCTCACGTTTTTCCATTCTGCACTCAGTCTCTCCTGGTACTTCTTCACACATGTCTCCTTCTCAGCTAACTTACTCTCACCACTCTCTTCATCCCAACATTCTCTCTTCTGTTCTGAAAACCTCTACAGATCTTAACCTTTGCCTGTACAAGATAATGATTAGACATCCCTCCAGTTGCACCTCTCAGCACATTAACATCCAAAAGTCTCTCTTTCAAGCACCTATCAGTTAACACGTAATCTGATAACGCTCTCTGGCCATCTCTCCTACTTACATATGTATGCTTATGTATATCCTCTTTTAAACCAGGTATTCCCAATCACCAGTCGTTTTTGAGCACACAAATCTACAAGCTCTTCAACATTTCCATTTACAACACTGAACACCCCATATACACCAAATATTTCCTCAAACGCCTCATTACTAACCATTGCATTCAAATCACCTATCACTATAATCCGGTCTTGTACATCAAAATTACTAACACACTCACTCAGCTGCTCCCAAAACACTTGCCTCTCATGATCTTTCTTCTCATGCCCAGGTTCATAGGCACCAATAATCACCTTTCAGATTTACCCATATCAATGTAGAGTTTACTTTCTTACACTCTATCACATACTCCCACCACTCCTGTTTCATGAGTAGTGCTGCTCCTTCCTTTGCTCTTGTCCTCTCACCAACCCCTGACTTTACTCCCAAAACATTCCCAAACCACTCTTCCCCTTTACCCTTGAGCTTCGTTTCACCAAGAGCCAAAGCATCCAGGTTCCTTTCCTCAAACATACTATCTATCTCTCTTTTCGTCTCATCTTGGTTACATCCACGCACATTTAGACACCCAATCTGACCCTTTTTTTTTTTTTTTCTTTTTTTTTTAATTTTCCAAAAGAAGGAACAGAGAAGGGGGCCAGGTGAGGATTTTCCCTCTAAGGCCCAGTCCTGTGTTCTTAACGCTACCTCGCAAATGCGGGAAATGGCGAATCGTATGAAAAAAAAAAAAATATATATATATATATATATATATATATATATATATATATATATATATATATATATATATATATATATATATATATATATATATATATCTGCGAGGTAGCGCCAGGAGCAGACGAAGAAAGGCCACATCTGCTCACATCCGTTCTCTAGCTGACATGTGTAATGCGCCGAAACCACAGCTCCCTACCAAACATCCATGCCCCACAGACCTTTCCATGGCTTACCCCGGACTGTCTGTCTTGTAGCAGCCAACGGGCACACTGTTAATTATGACACAGTGGCTCCACACACGCATTACGTGGCCCAGCTAATGGGAGAACCAGTCATACTTCCAGCTCCAGGAAGTAGAAGGCCAAAGAAACTGACTGAGTTTGGTAAAGTGTGTGGAAGAAGAAACTTAAGAGTAAATGTGAATAAGAGCAAGGTTATTAGGTACAGTAGGGTTGAGGGTCAAGTCAATTGGGAGGTGAGTTTGAATGGAGAAAAACTGGAGGAAGTGAAGTGTTTTAGATATCTGGGAGTGGATCTGGCAGCGGATGGAACCATGGAAGCGGAAGTGGATCATAGGGTGGGGGAGGGGGCGAAAATTCTGGGGGCCTTGAAGAATGTGTGGAAGTCGAGAACATTATCTCGGAAAGCAAAAATGGGTATGTTTGAAGGAATAGTGGTTCCAACAATGTTGTATGGTTGCGAGGCGTGGGCTATGGATAGAGTTGTGCGCAGGAGGATGGATGTGCTGGAAATGAGATGTTTGAGGACAATGTGTGGTGTGAGGTGGTTTGATCGAGTGAGTAACGTAAGGGTAAGAGAGATGTGTGGAAATAAAAAGAGCGTGGTTGAGAGAGCAGAAGAGGGTGTTTTGAAGTGGTTTGGGCACATGGAGAGAATGAGTGAGGAAAGATTGACCAAGAGGATATATATGTCGGAGGTGGAGGGAACGAGGAGAAGAGGGAGACCAAATTGGAGGTGGAAAGATGGAGTGAAAAAGATTTTGTGTGATCGGGGCCTGAACATGCAGGAGGGTGAAAGGAGGGCAAGGAATAGAGTAAATTGGAGCGATGTGGTATACCGTGGTTGACGTGCTGTCTGTGGATTGAATCAGGGCATGTGAAGCGTCTGGGGTAAACCATGGAAAGCTGTGTAGGTGTGTATATTTGCGTGTGTGGACGTATGTATATACATGTGTATGGGGGGGGGTTGGGCCATTTCTTTCGTCTGTTTCCTTGCGCTACCTCGCAAACGCGGGAGACGGCGACAAAGTATAATAAAGAAAATAAAAAAATAATATATATATATATATATATATATATATATATATATATATATATATATATATATATATATATATATATATATATATATTGGAAAGGATCACAATTTTGCGAATGATCAAGATATTCCTATGAGTCCACGGGGAAAATGAAACACGAAAAGTTCCCAAGTGCACTTTCGTGTAATAATCACATCACATATAATCACAAATGCCGTCCTAGCTTCGTCTCTTCGATGTGTATCAACTGACTGTTATATTGCTCTCTTGTATCTCCCCTGATGATGTGATTATTACACGAAAGTGCACTTGGGAACTTTTCGTGTTTCATTTCCCCGTGGACTCATAGGAATATATATATATATATATATATATATATATATATATATATATATATATATATATATATATATATATATATATATATATTTATTTATTTATCTATTTTATTTATTTTGCTTTGTCGCTGTCTCCCGCGTTAGCGAGGTAGCGCAAGGAAACAGACGAAAGAATGGCCCAACCCGCCCACATACACATGTATATACATACACCTCCACACACGCAAATATACATACCTATACATCTCAATGCACACATATATATACGCACACAGACATATACATATATACACATGTACATAATTCATACTGTCTGCGTTTATTCATTTCCATCGCCACCCCGCCACACATGGAATAACAACCCCCTCTCCCTCATGCGTGCGAGGTAGCGCTAGGAAAAGACAACAAAGGCCACATTCGTTCACACTCAGTCTTTAGCTGTCATGTAATAATGCACCGAAACCAAAGCTCCCTTTCCACATCCAGGCCCAACAGAACTTTCCATGGTTTACCCCAGACGCTTCACATGCCCTGGTTCAATCCATTGACAGCACGTCGACCCCGGTATACCACATCGATAGAATTAACTCTATTCGTTGCACGCCTTTCACCCTCCTGCATGTTCAGGCCCCGATCACTCAAAATCTTTTTCACTCCATCTTTCCACCTCCAATTTGGTCTTCCACTTCTCCTCGTTCGCTCCACCTCCGACACATATATCCTCTTGGTCAATCTTTCCTCACTCATTCTCTCCATGTGACCAAACCATTTCAAAACAGCCCCCCTCTGCTCTCTTGACCACACTCTTTTTATTTCCACACATCTCTCTTACCCTTACATTGCTTACTCGATCAAACCACCTCACACCACATACTGTCCTCAAACATTTCATTTCCAGCACATCCACCCTCCTGCGCACAACTCTATCCATAGCCAACGCCTCGCAACCATACAACATTGTTGGAACCACTATTCCTTCAAACATACCCATTTTTGCTTTCCGAGATAATGTTCTCGACTTCCAAACATTCTTCAAGGCTCCCAGAAATTTCGCCCCCTCCCCCACCCTATCATTCACTTCCGCTTCCATGGTTCCATCCGCTGCCAGATCCACTCCCAGATATCTAAAACACTTTACTTCCTCCAGTTTTTTCCCTTTAAACTTACCTCCCAGTTGACTTGACCCTCAACCCTACTGTATCATCAGTGAACAACAACTGACCACTTCCCAACCTCTCTCATCCACAACAGACTGCATATTTGTCCCTCTTTCCAAATCTCTTGCATTCACCTCCCTAACAACCCCATCCATAAACAAATTAAACAACCATTGAGACATCACCCACCTCTGCCGCAAACCTACATTCACTGAGAACCAATCACTTTCCTCTCTTCCTATACGTACACAAGCCTTACATCCCCGATAAAAACTTTTCACTGCTTCTAACAACTTGCCTCCCACACCATATATTCTTAATACCTTCCACAGAGCATCTCTATCAACTCTATCATATGCCTTCTCCAGATCCATAAATGCTACATACAAATCCCTTTGCTTTTCTAAGTATTTCTCACATACATTCTTCAAAGCAAACACCTGATCCACACATCCTCTACCACTTCTGAAACCACACTGCTCTTCCCCAATCTGATGCTCTGTACATGCCTTCACCCTCTCAATCAGTACCCTCCCATATAGTTTACCAGGAATACTCAACAAACTTATACCTTTGTAATTTGAGCACTCACTCTTATCCCCTTTGCCTTTGTACAATGGCACTATGCACGCATTCCGCCAATCCTCAGTCACCTCACCATGAGTCATACATACATTAAATAACCTTACCAACCAGTCAATAATACAGTCACCCCCTTTTTTAATAAATTCCACTGCAATACCATCCAAACCTGCATTCCTCACGTGTCGTAGAAGGCGACTAAAGGGGACGGGAGTGAGGGGCCAGAAACCCTCGCCTCCTTGTATTTTAACTTTCTAAAAGGGGAAGCAGAAGAAGGAGTCACGCGGGGAGTGCTCATCCTCCTCGAAGGCTCAGATTGGGGTGTCGAAATGTGTGTGGATGTAACTAAGATGAGAAAAAAGGAGAGTTAGGTAGTATTTTTGTGGAAAGGAACCTGGATGTTTTGGCTCTGACTGAAACGAAGCTCAAGGGTAAAGGTGAAGAGTGGTTTGGGAATGTCTTGGGAGGAAAGTCAGGGGTTAGTGAGAGGACAAGAGCAAGAGAAGGAGTAGCACTACTTCTGAAACAAGAGTTGTGAGAGTATGTGATACAGTGTAAGAAAGGAAATTCTAGACTGATATGGGTAAAACTGAAAGTTGATAGAGAGAGATGGGTGATTATTGGTGGATATGCACATGGGCATGAGATGAAAGATCATGAGAGGCAAGTGTTTTTGGAGCAGCAGAATGAGTGTGTTAGTGGTTTTGATGCACAAGACCGGGTTATAGTGATGGGTGATTTGAATGCAAAGGTGATTAATGTGGCAGTTGAGGGAATAATTGGTATACATGGGGTGTTCAGTGTTGTAAATGGAGATGGTGAAAAGCTTGTAGATTTCTGTGGTGAAAAAGGAGTCGTGATCGGGAATACCTGGTTTAAAAAGCGAGATATACATAAGTATACGTACGTAAGTAGGAGAGATGGCCAGAGAGCGTTATTGGATAACGTGTTAATTGATAGGCGCGCGAAAGAGAGACTTTTGGATGTTAATGTGCTGAGAGGTGCAACTGGAGGGATGTCTGATCATTATCTTGTGGAGGCGAAGATGAAGATTTGTAGAGGTTTTCAGAAAAGAAGAGAATGTTGGGGTGAAGAGGGTGGTAAGAGGAAGTGAGCTTGCGAATGAGACTTGTGTGAGGAAGTACCAGGAGAGACTGAGTACAGAATGGAAAAATGTGAGAAGAAAGGATGTAAGGGGAGTAGGGGAGGAATGGGATGTATTTAGGGAAGCAGTGATGGCTTGCGCAAAAGATGCCTGTGGCATAAAAAGCGTGGGAGGTGGGTTGATTAGAAAGGATAGTGAGTGGTGGGATGAAGAAGTAAGATTATTAGTGAAAGAGAAGAGGGAGGCATTTGGACGATTTTTGCAGGGAAAAAATGCAAATGAGTGGGAGATGTATAAAAGAAAGAGGCAGGAGGTCAAGAGAAAGGTCCAAGATGTGAAAAAGAGGGCAAATGAGAATTGGGGTGAGAGAGTATCATTAGACTGTAGGGAGAATAAAAAGATGTTTTGGAAGGAGGTAAATAAAGAGCGTAAGACCAGGGAGCAAATGGGAACTTCAGTGAAGGGGGCTAATGGGGAGGTGATAACAAGTAGTGGTGATGTGAGAAGGAGATGGAGAAAGTATTTTGAAGGTTTGTTGAATGTGTTTGATGATAGTATGGCAAATATAGGGTGTTTTGGTCGAGGTGGTGTGCAAAGTGAGAGTGTTAGGAAAAATGATTTGGTAAACATAGAAGAGGTAGTAACAGCTTTGCGGAAGATGAAAGCCGGCAAGGCAGCAGGTTTAGATAGTATTGCAGTGAAATCTATTAAAAATGGGGGTGACTGTATTGTTGACTGGTTGGTAAGGTTATTTAATGTATGTATGACTCATGGCTCTGAGTGAAACGAAGCTCAAGGGTAAAGGGGAAGAGTGGTTTGGGAATGTCTGGGGAGTAAAGTCAGGGGTTAGTGAGAGGACAAGAGCAAGGGAAGGAGTAGCAATACTCCTGAAACAGGAGTTGTGGGAGTATGTGATAGAGTGTAAGAAAGTAAATTCCCGATTAATATGGGTAAAACTGAAAGTTGATGGAGAGAGGTGGGTGATTATTGGTGCATATGCACCTGGGCATGAGAAGAAAGATCAAGAGAGGCAAGTGTTTTGGGAGCAGCTGAATGAGTGTGTTAGTGGTTTTGATGCACGAGACCGGGTTATAGTGATGGGTGATTTGAATGCAAAGGTGAGTAATGTGGCAGTTGAGGGAATAATTGGTATACATGGGGTGTTCAGTGTTGTAAATGGAAATGGTGAAGAGCTTGTAGATTTATGTGCTGAAAAAGGACTGATGATTGGGAATACCTGGTTTAAAAAGCGAGATATACATAAGTATACTTATGTAAGTAGGAGAGATGGCCAGAGAGCGTTATTGGATTACGAGTTAATTGACAGGCGTGCGAAAGAGAGACTTTTGGATGTTTATGTGCTGAGAGGTGCAACTGGAGGGATGTCTGATCATTATATTGTGGAGGCTAAGGTGAAGATTTGTATGGGTTTTCAGAAAAGAAGAGTGAATGTTGGGGTGAAGAGGGTGGTGAGAGTAAGTGAGCTTGAGAAGGAGACCTGTGTGAGGAAGTACCAGGAGAGACTGAGTACAGAATGGAAAAAGGTGAGAACAATGGAAGTTAGGGGAGTGGGGGAGGAATGGGATGTATTTAGGGAATCAGTGATGGATTGCGCAAAAGATGCTTGTGGCATGAGAAGAGTGGGAGGTGGATTGATTAGAAAGGGTAGTGAGTGGTGGGATGAAGAAGTAAGAGTATTAGTGAAAGAGAAGAGAGAGGCATTTGGACGATTTTTGCAGGGAAAAAATGCAATTGAGTGGGAGATGTATAAAAGAAAGAGACAGGAGGTCAAGAGAAAGGTGCAAGAGGTGAAAAAAAGGGCAAATGAGAGTTGGGGTGAGAGAGTATCATTAAATTTTAGGGAGAATAAAAAGATGTTCTGGAAGGAGGTAAATAAAGTGCGTAAGACAAGGGAGCAAATGGGAACTTCAGTGAAGGGCGCAAATGGGGAGGTGATAACAAGTAGTGGTGATGTGAGAAGGAGATGGAGTGAGTATTTTGAAGGTTTGTTGAATGTGTTTGATGATAGAGTGGCAGATATAGGGTGTTTTGGTCGAGGTGGTGTGCAAAGTGAGAGGGTTAGGGAAAATGATTTGGTAAACAGAGAAGAGGTAGTGAAAGCTTTGCGGAAGATGAAAGCCGGCAAGGCAGCAGGTTTGGATGGTATTGCAGTGGAATCTGATTAAAAGAGGGGGTGACTGTATTGTTGACTGGTTGGTAAGGTTATTTAATGTATGTATGACTCATGATGAGGTGCCTGAGGATTGGCGGAATGCGTGCATAGTGCCATTGTACAAAGGCAAAGGGGATAAGAGCGAGTGCTCAAATTACAGAGGTATAAGTTTGTTGAGTATTCCTGGTAAATTATATGGGAGGGTATTGATTGAGAGGGTGAAGGCATGTACAGAGCATCAGATTGGGGAAGAGCAGTGTGGTTTCAGAAGTGGTAGAGGATGTGTGGATCAGGTGTTTGCTTTGAAGAATGTATGTGAGAAATACTTAGAAAAGCAAATGGATTTGTATGTAGCATTTATGGATCTGGAGAAGGTATATGATAGAGTTGATAGAGATGCTCTGTGGAAGGTATTAAGAATATATGGTGTGGGAGGCAAGTTGTTAGAAGCAGTGAAAAGTTTTTATCGAGGATGTAAGGCATGTGTACGTGTAGGAAGAGAGGAAAGTGATTGGTTCTCAGTGAATGTAGGTTTGCGGCAGGGGTGTGTGATGTCTCCATGGTTGTTTAATTTGTTTATGGATGGGGTTGTTAGGGAGGTAAATGCAAGAGTTTTGGAAAGAGGGGCAAGTATGAAGTCTGTTGGGGATGAGAGAGCTTGGGAAGTGAGTCAGTTGTTGTTCGCTGATGATACAGCGCTGGTGGCTGATTCATGTGAGAAACTGCATGGAAACCATGGAAAGCTGTGTAGGTATGTATATTTGCGTGTGTGGACGTATGTATATACATGTGTATGGGGGGGGGGCATTTCTTTCGTCTGTTTCCTTGCGCTACCTCGCAAACGCGGGAGACAGCGACAAAGTATAAAAAAAAAAAAGAAATGACTCATGGTGATGGGCCTGAGGATTGGCGGAATGCTTGCATAGTGCCATTGTACAAAGTCAAAGGGGATAAGAGTGAGTGCTCAAATTACAGAGGTATAAGTTTGTTGAGTATTCCTGGTAAATTATATGGGAGGGTATTGATTGAGAGGGTGAAGGCATGTACAGAGCATGAGATTGGGGAAGAGCAATGTGGTTTCAGAAGTGGTAGAGGATGTGCGGATCAGGTGCTTGCTTTGAAGAATGTATGTGAGAAATACTTAGAAAAGCAAATGGATTTCTATGTAGCATTTATTGATCTGGAGAAGGCATATGATAGAGTTGATAGAGATGCTCTGTGGAAGGTATTAAGAATATATCGTGTGGGAGGCAAGTT
Source organism: Panulirus ornatus (assembly GCF_036320965.1). NCBI lineage: Eukaryota > Metazoa > Arthropoda > Malacostraca > Decapoda > Palinuridae > Panulirus > Panulirus ornatus. The sequence continues at coordinate 22,631,647 of NC_092239.1, forward strand.
GCTAGAAGCAGTGAAAAGTTTTTATCGAGGATGTAAGGCATGTGTACGTATAGGAAGAGAGGAAAGTGATTGGTTCTCAGTGAATGTAGGTTTGCGGAAGGGGTGTGTGATGTCTCCATGGTTGTTTAATTTGTTTATGGATGGGGTTGTTAGGGAGGTGAATGCAAGAGTTTTGGAAAGAGGGGCAAGTATGAAGTCTGTTGGGGATGAGAGATCTTGGGAAGTGAGTCATTAGTTGTTCGCTGCATATACAGCGCTGGTGGCTGATTCATGTGAGAAACTGCAGAAGCTGGTGACTGAGTTTGGTAAAGTGTGTGAAAGAAGAAAGGTAAGAGTAAATGTGAAAAAGAGCAAGGTTATCAGGTACAGTAGGGATGAGGGTCAAGTCAATTGGGAGGTAAGATTGAATGGAGCAAAACTGGAGGAAGTAAAGTGTTTTAGATATCTGGGAGTGGATCTGGCAGCGGATGGAACCATGGAAGCGGAAGTGAATCATAGGGTGGGGGAGGTTGCGAAAATTCTGGGAGCCTTGAAGAATGTGTGGAAGTCGAGAACATTATCTCGGAAAGCAAAAATGGGTATGTTTGAAGGAATAGTGGTTCCAACAATGTTGTATGGTTGCGAGGCGTGGGCTATGGATAGAGTTGTGCGCAGGAGGGTGGATGTGCTGGAAATGAGATGTTTGAGGACAATGTGTGGTGTGAGGTGGTTTGATCGAGTAAGTAATGCAAGGGTAAGAGAGATGTGTGGAAATAAAAAGAGCGTGGTTGAGAGAGCAGAAGAGGGTGTTTTGAAATGGTTTGGGCACATGGAGAGAATGAGTGAGGATAGATTGACCAAGAAGATATATGTGTCGGAGGTGGAGGGAACGAGGAGAAGTGGGAGACCAAATTGGAGGTGGAAAGATGGAGTGAAAAAGATTTTGAGTGATCGGGGCCTGAACATGCAGGAGGGTGAAAGGCTGGCAAGGAAAAGAGTGAATTGGAACGATTTGGTATACCGGGTTTAACGTGCTGTCAGTGGATTGAATCAGGGCATGTGAAGCGTCTGGGGTAAACCATGGAAAGTTGTGTGGGGTCTGGATGTGGAAAAGGAGCTGTGGTTTCGGGCATTATTGCATGACAGCTAGAGACTGAGTGTGAACGAATGGGGCCTTTGTTGTCTTTTCCTAGCGCTACCTCGCACACATGAGGGGGGAGGGGGATGGTATTCTATTTGTGGCGAGGTGGCGATGGGAATGAATAAAGGCAGACAGTGTGAATTGTGTGCATGGGTATATATGTATGTGTCTGTGTGTGTATATATATGTGCACATTGAGATGTATAGGTATGTATATTTGCGTGTGTGGACGTGTATGTATATACATGTGAATGGGGGTGGGTTGGTCCATTTCTTTCGTCTGTTTCCTTTCGCTACCTCGCTAACGCGGGATACAGCGACAAAGCAAAATAAATAAATATAAAATGAATATATATATATATATATATATATATATATATATATATATATATATATATATATATATATATATATATATATATATATATATATATATATATATATATATATATACATGTATATATTTACAGCTCCCTTTCCACATCCAGGCCCCACACAACTTTCCATGGTTTACTCCAGACGCTTCACATGCCATGGTTCAATCCACTGACAGCACGTCGACCCTGGTGTACCACATCGTTCCAATTCACTCTATTCGTTGCACGCCTTTCACCCTCCTGCATGTTCAGGCCCCGATCACTCAAAATCTTTTTCACTCCGTCTGTCCACCTCCAATTTGGTCTCCCACTTCTCTTCGTTCCCTCCACCTCTGACACATATATTCTCTTGGTCAATCTTTCCTCACTCATTCTGTCCATGTGACCAAACCATTTCAAAAAACCCTCTTCTGCTCTCTCAACCACACTCTTTTTATTACCACACATCTCTCTTACCCTATGAATACTTACTCGATCAAACCATCTCACACCACATATTGTCCTCAAACATCTCATTTCCAGCACGTCCACCCTCCTGCGCACAACTTTATCCATAGCCCACGCCTCGCAACCATACAAGATTGTCGTATTGTTCAAATATACCCATTTCTGCTTTTCGAGATAATGTTCTCGACTTCCATACATTCTTCAAGGCTACCAGAATTTTCGCCCCCTCCCCCACCCTATGATTCACTTCCGCTTTCACGGTTCCATCCGCTGCCAAATCCACTCCCAGATATCTAAAACACTTTACTTCCTTCAGTTTTTCTCCGTTCAAACTTACCTCCCAATTCACTTGACCCTCAACCCTTTTGTACCTAATATCCCTGCTCTTATCTACATTTACTCTCAACTTTATTCTTTCACACACTTTACCAAACTCAGTCACCAGCTTTTGCAGTTTCTCACATGAATCAGCCAACAGCGCTGTATCATCAGCGAACAACAACTGACTCACTTCCCAAGCTCTCTCATCCATAACAGACTGCATTCTTGCCCCTGTCTCCAAAACTCTTGCATTCACCTCCCTAACAACCCCATCCATAAACAAATTAAACAACCATGGAGTCATCACAAACCCCTGCCGCAAGCCTACATTCACTGAGAACCAATCTCTTTTCTCTCTATCTACACGTACACATGCCTTACATCCTCGATAAAAACTTTTCACTGCTTCTAACAACTTGCCTCCCACACCAAATATTCTTTATACCTTCCACAGAGCATCTCTATCAATTCTATCATATGCCTTCTCCAGATCCATAAATGCTACATAGAAATCCATTTGCTTTTCTAAGTATTTCTCACATACATTCTTCAAAGCAAACACCTGATCCACACATCCTCCCCCGCTTCTGAAACCACACTGCTCTTCCCCAGTCTGATGCTCTGCACATGCCTTCACCCTCTCAATCAGTACCCTCCCATACAATTTACCAGGAATACTCAACAAACATATACCTCTGTTATTTGAGCACTCACTCTTATCCCCTTTGCCTTTGTACAATCGCAACATGCACACATTCCGCCAATCCTCAGGCCCCTCACCATGAATCATACATACATTAAATAACCTTACCAACCAGTCAACAATACAGTCACCCACTTTTTTGATAAATTACACTGCCATACCATCTAAACCCGCTGCCTTGCCGGCTTTCATCTTCCCCAATGCTTTTACTACCTCTTCTCTTTTTACCAAATCATTTTCCCTAATCCTCTCACTTTGCACACCACCTCGACCAGAACACCCTATTTCTGCGACTCTATCATCAAACGCATTCAAAAAACCTTCAAAATACTCACTCCATCTCCTTCTCACATCACCACTACTTGTTATCATCTCCCCATTTGCGCCCTTCACTGAAGTTCCCATTTGCTCCCTTGTCTTACGTACTTTATTTACCTCCTTCCAAGACATCTTTCTATTCTCCCTAAAATTTAATGATACTCTCTCACCCCAACTCTTATTTGCCCTTTTTTTCACCTCTTGCACTTTTCTCTTGACCTCCTGCCTATTTCTTTTATACATCTTCCACTCGTTCGCATTATTTACCTGCAAAAATCGTCCAAATGCCTCTCTCTTCTCTTTCACTAATAATCTTACTTCTTCATCCCACCACTCACTACCCTTTGTAATCTGCCCACCTCCCACGCTTCTTATGCCACAAGCATCTTTTGCGCAAGCCATCACTGCTTCCCTAAATACATCCCATTCCTCCCCCACTCCCCTTACATCCTTTGTTCTCACCTTTATCCATTCTGTACTCAGTCTCTCCTGGTACTTCCTCACACAAGTCTCCTTGTATACATACATACACATGTACATATATGCAAGTTCACACCCGCACATGTACATACCTATACATTTCAACGTCTACATATATATACATACCAAACATATACAAATATACACATGTACATAATTCAAACTTGCTGCCTTTATTCATTTCCGTCGCCACCCCGACACACATGAAATGACAACTCTCTCCCCCGCACGCGCTGAGGTAGCGCTAAGAAAAGACAACAAAGGCCAAATTCGTTCACATTCAGTCTCTAGCTGTCATGTATAATGCAACGAAACCAAAGCTCCCTTTCGACACCCAGGCCCCACAGAACTTTCCATGGTTTACCCCAGACGCTTCACATGCCCTGGTTCAATCCATTGACAACACGTCGACTCCGGTATGCTACATCGTTCCAATTCACTCTATTCCCTGCACGCCTTTCACCCTCCTGCTTGTTCAGGCCCCGATCGCTCAAAATCTTCTTTACTCCATCCTTCCACCTCAAATTCGGTCTCCCACTTCTCGTTCCCTCTACCTTTGACACATATATCCTCTTTGTCAATGTTTCCTTTTTCTCTCCATATGACCAAACTATTTCAATACACCCCCTTCTGCTCTCTGAACCACACTCTTTTCATTACCACACATATCTTTTAGCCTTTCATTACTTACTCGATCAAATCACTTCACACCACACATTGTCCTTAAACATCTCATTTCTAGCAAATCCACCCTCCTCCGCACAACATTCCCACGCTTCTCAGCCATATAACATTGTTGGAGCCACCATTCCTTCAAACATACTCATTTTTGCTTTCTGAGGTAATGTTCTCACCTTGCACAACCCATTTTTGCTTTCTGAGATGATGTTCTCGCCTTCCACACTTCCATGGTTCCATCCGCTGCCAAATCCAATATCAGATATCTAAAACACTTCACTTCCTTCAGTTTTTTCTGGATTGAAACTTACCTCCCAATTGACTTCCCCTTCAACCCTACTATACCTAATAATCTTGTTCATATTCACGTTTACTCTCAGCTTTCTTCTTTCACACACTTTATCAAACTCAGTCACCAGCTTCTGCAGTTTCTCACCCGAGCCAGCCACCAGCGCTGTATCATCAGCGAGCAACAATTGGCTCACTTCCTAAATCCTCTCATCCACAACAGACTACATTCTTGCTCCTCTCTCCAAAACTCTTGCATTTACCTCCCTAACCACCCCTTAAAAAACAAATTAAACAACCATGGAGACATCAAGCACCCTTGCCGCAAACTGACATTCACTGAGAACCAATCACTTTCCTCTCTTCGTACTCGTACACATGCCTTACATCCCCGATAAAAACTTTTCACTGCTTCTTGCAACTTGTATCCCACTCTATATACTCTTAATACCTTCCAAAGACCATCTCTATCAAGTCTGTCATATGCCTTCTCCAGATCTATAAATGCTACATACAAATCCATTTTTTTTTTTAAGTATTTCTCACATACATTCTTGAAAGCAAACACCTGATCTACACATCCCCTACCACTTCTGAAACCACATTTCCCTTCCCCAATCTGATGTTTTGTACATGCCTTTACCCTTTAAATCAATGCCCTCCCATATAATTTCCCAGGAATACTCAACAAACTTATGCTTTTATCCCCTTTGCCTTTGTACAATGGCACTATGCATGCATTCCACCAATCTTAAGGCACTTCACCATGAGCCATACATTCACTAAATATCCACACGAACCAGTCAATAACACAGTCACCCCCTTTTTCAATAGATTCTTCTGCAATACCATCCAAACCTGCCGCTTTGCCGGCTTTCATCTTCCGCAAAGTTTTCGGTATCTCTTCTCTTTTTACCAAATCATTCTCTCTGCCCCTTTCACTTCGCATACCACCTCGACCAAAACACCCTATATCTGCCACTCTATCATCAAACACATTCAACAAATCTTCAAAATGCTCACTCCATCACCGTTTCACATTACCACTACTTGTTATTACCTCCCCATTATCCCCCTTCACCGACGTTCCCATTTGTTCTCTTGTCTATGCACTTTGTTTACCTCCTTCCAAAACATCTTTTTATTTTCCCTAAAATTTAATGATACTTTCTCACCCCAAGTCTCATTTGCCCTCTTTTTCACCTCTTGCACCTTTCTCTTGATATCCTGCATCTTTCTTTTATATATCTCCCAGTCATTTGCATCATATATGTATATATAAGTATATTTACGCACATGAGGCAATTTATGCTAGATATGACGCCTTTTATGCTACACATATGAGGTCATTGATATTAAAGATATGACGTCAGTTTTACTACACGAATGATGGTATTTATTCTTCACACATGACGCCGTTAATACTATGTAAATGACGCAAATATATTACGCAAACGGCACCGTGACCAACGCTTACTGCTACGTTTATGCTGCCACTTTCACTATGTTTATGATATATATATATATATATATATATATATATATATATATATATATATATATATTTTCCCTGGGGATAGGGGAGAAAGAATACTTCCCACGTATTCCCTGCGTGTCGTAGAAGGCGACTAAAAGGGGAGGGAGCGGGTGGCTGGAAATCCTCCCCTTTCTTGTTTTTTTTAATTTTCCAAAAGAAGGAACAGAGAAGGGGGTCAGGTGAGGATATTCTCTCTAAGGCCCAGTTCTCTGTTCTTAACGCTACCTCGCTAACGCGGGAAATGGCAAATAGTATGAAAAAAAAAAAAAAAATATATATATATATATATATATATATATATATATATATATATATATATATATATATATATATATATTCATATTCTAGCACCGAGTTATTAATAACAGTGGTATTCAGGTGCAGCGGAGCGGTGGAGGGAATGTGGGTCGCGTGCGTCTGTCAGGAGGACGAGGACCACATGAGGGCAACGTTGAGGTAAGTGGCGCTGATGAACCTGTTGAATATGTTGACCATGTTGAGTGTGGTGCGTATGCTTGATGCGGTGCGTTTGTTGGTTGTGGTGCGTACTTTGGATGTGGGGCGTATTTTGGATGTGGGGCGTATTTTGCATGTGGTTCGTATGTTGGATGTGGTGCGTACGTTGGATGTGCTACGAATGTTGGGCGTGGTGCATATGTTGGATGTGGTGAGTATGTTGGGCGTGGCGCGTATGTTGGATGTGGTGCGTGTGTTGGGTGTGGTGCGTATGCGTATGTTGGATGTGGTGCGTGTGTTGGGTGTGGTGCGTATGCTGAGTGTGGTGAACAAGCTGCGTGAGTTGATTTTGGGTTTGGTACCCATTTTCGGCGTGTTGAGCAGGTTAGGTGAGGTGGGCATGTTGGTGAGGTTACTACGATGGTGCGTGTGGTGAGTATGTTGGGTGATCATGCTGGCTGAGGTGGGCATGTTGGTGAGGTTACTATGATGGTGCGCATGTTGGTGATGTTACTATGATGGTGCGTGTGGTGAGTATGTAGGGTGATCATGCTGGCTGAGGTGGGCAAGTTAGTGAGGTGGGTATGTTGGTGTGAGGATTATCATGAATGTGGTCGGTTAGCTGGTTTCATTAATCATGTTGGATGTGGTGAGCATGCTAAGTGGGATATAAATGTTGGATGTGTGAAGCATGTTGAGTGTGATAGGCATGTTGAGTATGGTGAGCAATATGATTCTTGTGATCAACTGGGCTACGGTGTACATGTTGGATGCGGTTAGCATGTTGAGTGTGGTATGTTGTGCCAGGTATCCACGTTGGGTATGTAGAGCGGTTTCGTCACAGTACACTTCTGTGATGCAGTAGGTAGCGTCTCTGATCGTGACGCATTCACGGGGTACCCGAGGGGCGAGTCCACATGGGTTCGAATCCTGGTCATGACATCCAGTACACAGTTAACCCAGCTGTTCATCCTCCCTTAGGGGATAGTCGATAAAATGAGTTCCTGGCTTCGGCTACAGTATATGTATATATATATATATATATATATATAAAATATATATATATATATATATATATATATATATATATATATATATATATATTTTTTTTTTTTTTTTTTTTTTTATACTTTGTCGCTGTCTCCCGCGTTTGCGAGGTAGCGCAAGGAAACAGATCAAACTTAGTCACCAGCTTCTGCAGTTTCTCACCCGAGCCAGCCACCAGCGCTGTATCATCAGCGAGCAACAATTGGCTCACTTCCTAAATCCTCTCATCCACAACAGACTGCATTCTTGCTCCTCTCTCCAAAACTCTTGCATTTACCTCCCTAACCACCCCTTAAAAAACAAATTAAACAACCATGGAGACATCAAGCACCCTTGCCGCAAACTGACATTCACTGAGAACCAATCACTTTCCTCTCTTCGTACTCGTACACATGCCTTACATCCCCGATAAAAACTTTTCACTGCTTCTTGCAACTTGTATCCCACTCTATATACTCTTAATACCTTCCAAAGAGCATCTCTATCAAGTCTGTCATATGCCTTCTCCAGATCTATAAATGCTACATACAAATCCATTTTTTTTTTTAAGTATTTCTCACATACATTCTTGAAAGCAAACACCTGATCTACACATCCCCTACCACTTCTGAAACCACATTTCCCTTCCCCAATCTGATGTTTTGTACATGCCTTTACCCTTTAAATCAATGCCCTCCCATATAATTTCCCAGGAATACTCAACAAACTTATGCTTTTATCCCCTTTGCCTTTGTACAATGGCACTATGCATGCATTCCACCAATCTTAAGGCACTTCACCATGAGCCATACATTCACTAAATATCCACACCAACCAGTCAATAACACAGTCACCCCCTTTTTCAATAGATTCTTCTGCAATACCATCCAAACCTGCCGCTTTGCCGGCTTTCATCTTCCGCAAAGTTTTCGGTATCTCTTCTCTTTTTACCAAATCATTCTCTCTGCCCCTTTCACTTCGCATACCACCTCGACCAAAACACCCTATATCTGCCACTCTATCATCAAACACATTCAACAAATCTTCAAAATGCTCACTCCATCACCGTTTCACATTACCACTACTTGTTATTACCTCCCCATTATCCCCCTTCACCGACGTTCCCATTTGTTCTCTTGTCTACGCACTTTGTTTACCTCCTTCCAAAACATCTTTTTATTTTCCCTAAAATTTAATGATACTTTCTCACCCCAAGTCTCATTTGCCCTCTTTTTCACCTCTTGCACCTTTCTCTTGATATCCTGCATCTTTCTTTTATATATCTCCCAGTCATTTGCATCATATATGTATATATAAGTATATTTACGCACATGAGGCAATTTATGCTAGATGTGACGCCTTTTATGCTACACATATGAGGTCATTGATATTAAAGATATGACGTCAGTTTTACTACACGAATGATGGTATTTATTCTTCACACATGACGCCGTTAATACTATGTACATGACGCAAATATATTACGCAAACGGCACCGTGACCAACGCTTACTGCTACGTTTATGCTGCCACTTTCACTATGTTTATGATATATATATATATATATATATATATATATATATATATATATATATATATATATATATATATATATATATATACATATATATATATATATATATATATATATATATATATATATATATATATATATATATATATATATATATATATATATATATATATATATATATATTCATATTCTAGCACCGAGTTATTAATAACAGTGGTATTCAGGTGCAGCGGAGCGGTGGAGGGAATGTGGGTCGCGTGCGTCTGTCAGGAGGACGAGGACCACATGAGGGCAACGTTGAGGTAAGTGGCGCTGATGAACCTGTTGAATATGTTGACCATGTTGAGTGTGGTGCGTATGCTTGATGCGGTGCGTTTGTTGGTTGTGGTGCGTACTTTGGATGTGGGGCGTATTTTGGATGTGGTGCGTATGTTGGATGTGGTGCGTACGTTGGATGTGCTACGAATGTTGGGCGTGGTGCATATGTTGGATGTGGTGAGTATGTTGGGCGTGGCGCGTATGTTGGATGTGGTGCGTGTGTTGGGTGTGGTGCGTATGCGTATGTTGGATGTGGTGCGTGTGTTTGGTGTGGTGCGTATGCTGAGTGTGGTGAACAAGCTGCGTGAGTTGATTTTGGGTTTGGTACCCATTTTCGGCGTGTTGAGCAGGTTAGGTGAGGTGGGCATGTTGGTGAGGTTACTATGATGGTGCGTGTGGTGAGTATGTAGGGTGATCATGCTGGCTGAGGTGGGCATGTTGGTGAGGTTACTATGATGGTGCGCATGTTGGTGATGTTACTATGATGGTGTTTGTGGTGAATATGTAGGGTGATCATGCTGGCTGAGGTGGGCAAGTTAGTGAGGTGGGTATGTTGGTGAGAGGATTATCATGAATGTGGTCGGTTAGCTGGTTTCATTAATCATGTGGTGAGCATGCTAAGTGGGATATAAATGTTGGATGTGTGAAGCATGTTGAGTGTGATAGGCATGTTGAGTATGGTGAGCAATATGATTCTTGTGATCAACTAGGCTACGGTGTACATGTTGGATGCGGTTAGCATGTTGAGTGTGGTATGTTGTGCCAGGTATCCACGTTGGGTATGTAGAGCGGTTTCGTCACAGTACACTTCTGTGATGCAGTAGGTAGCGTTTCTGATCGTGACGCATTCACGGGGTACCCGAGGGGCGAGTCCACATGGGTTCGAATCCTGGTCATGACATCCAGTACACAGTTAACCCAGCTGTTCATCCTCCCTTAGGGGATAGTCGATAAAATGAGTTCCTGGCTTCGGCTACAGTATATGTATATATATATATATATATATATATATATATATATATATATATATATATATATATATATATATATATATTTTTTTTTTTTTTTTATACTATTTGCCATTTCCCGCGTTAGCGAGGTAGCGTTAAGAACAGAGAACTGGGCCTTAGAGGGAATATCCTCACCTGACCCCCTTCTCTGTTCCTTCTTTTGGAAAATTAAAAAAGAAACAAGAAAGGGGAGGATTTCCAGCCACCCGCTCCCTCCCCTTTTAGTCGCCTTCTACGACACGCAGGGAATACGTGGGAAGTATTCTTTCTCCCCTATCCCTATTCATACTATTCGCCATTTCCCGCATTGGCAAGGTAGCGTTAGGAACAGAGGACTGGGTCTTTGAGGGAATATCCTCATCTGGCCCCCTTCTCTGTTCCTTCTTTTGTAAAAATTAAAAAGAAAACGAGAGGGGAGGATTTCCAGCCCCCCGCTCCCTCCCCTTTTAGTCGCCTTGTACGACACGCAGGGAATACGTAGGAAGTATTCTCTCGATCCAATTCACTCTATTCCTTGCCTGCCTTTCATCCTCCTGCATGTTCAGGCCCCGATCACTCAAAATCTCTTTCACTCCATCTTTCCACCTCCAATTTGGTCTCCCACTTCTCCTCGTTCCCTCCACCTCTGACACATATATCCTCTTGGTCAATCTTTCCTCACTCATTCTCTCCATGTACCCAAACCATTTCAAAACACCCTCTTCTGCTCTCTCAACCACGCTCTTTTTATTTCCACACATCTCTCTTACCCTTACATGGCTTACTCGATCAAACCACCTCACACTACATATTGTCCTCAAATATCTCATTTCCAGCACATCCACCCTACTGCGCATAACTCTATCCATAGCCCACGCCTCGCAACCGTAAAACATTGCTGGAACCACTATTCCTTCAAACATACCCAATTTTGCTTTCGGAGATAATGTTCTCGACTTCCACACATTCTTCAAGGCTCGCAGGATTTTCGCCCCCTCCCCCACCCTCTGATTTACTTCCGCTCCCATGGTTCCATCCGCTGCCAGATCCACTCCCAGATATATATATATATATATATATATATATATATATATATATATATATATATATATATATATATATATATATATATATATATATATATATGTAACCAAGATGAGAAAAAAGGAGAGATAGGTAGCATGTTTGAGGAAAGGAACCTGGATGTTTTCGCTGTGAGCGAAACGAAGCTCAAGGGTAAAGGGGAAGAGTGGTTTGGGAATGTCAGGGGTTAGTGAGAGGACAAGAGCAAGGAAAGGAGTAGCACTACCCCTGAAACAGGGGTGATGGGAGCCCACGCCTCGCAACCATACAACATTGTTGGAACCACTATTCCTTCAAACATACCCATTTTTGCTTTCCGAGATAGCTTTCTCGACTTTCAAACATTCTTCAAGGGTCTCAGGATTTTTGCCCCCTCCCCCACTCTATGATTCACTTCCGCTTCCATGGTTCCATCCGCTGCCAGATCCACTCCAGATATCTAAAACACTTTACTTCCTCCAGTTTTTTTCTATTCAAACTTACTTCTCAATTGACTTGACCCTCAACCCTACTGTACCTAATAACCTTGCTCTTATTCACATTTACTCTTAACTTTCTTCTTTCACACACTTTGCCAAACTCAGTCATCAGCTTCTACAGTTTCTCACATGAATCAGCCATCAGCGCTGTATCATCAGCGAACAACAAGTGACTCACTTCCCAAGCTCTCTCATCCCCAACAGACTGCGTACTTGCCCGTCTTTCCAAAACTCTTGCATTCACCTCCCTAACAATCCCATCCATAAACAAATCAAACAACCATGGAGATATCACACACCCCTGCCGCAAACCTACATTCACTGAGAACCAATCACTTTCTTCTTACACGTACACATGCCTTACATCCTCGATAAAAACTTTTCACTGCTTCTAGCAAGTTGCCTCCCACACCATATATTCTTAGTGCCTTCCACAGAGCATCTCTGTCAACTCTGTCATATGCCTTCTCCAGATCCATAAATGCTACATAGAAATCCATTTGCTTTTCTAAGTATTTCTCACATACATTCCTCAAAGCAAACACCTGATCCACACATCCTCTACCACTTCTGAAACCACACTGGTCTTCCCCAATCTGATGCTCTGTACATGCCTTCACCCTCTCAATCAATACCCTCCCATATAATTTACCAGGAATACTCAACAAACTTATACCTCTGTAATTTGAGCACTCACTCTTATCCCCTTTGCCTTTGTACAATGGCACTATGCACGCATTCCGTCAATCCTCAGGCACCTCACCATGAATTATACATACACTGAATAACCTTACCAACCAGTCAACAATACAGTCACCCCCTTTTTTAATCAATTCCACTGCAATACCATCCAAACCTGCTGCTTTGCCGGCTTTCATCTTCCGTAAAGCTTTTACTACCTCTTCTCTATTTACCAAATCATTTTCTCTAACCCTCTCACTTTGCACACCACCTCGACCAAAACATCCTATATCTGCCACTCTATCATCAAACACATTCAACAAACCTTCAAAATACTCACTCCATCTCCTTCTCACATCACCACTACTTGTTATCACCTCCCCAGTAGCCCCCTTCACTGAAGTTTCCATTTGCTCCCTTGTCTTACGCACTTTATTTACCTCCTTCCAAAACATCTTTTTATTCTCCCTGAAATTTAATGATACTCTCTCACCCCAACTCTCATTTGCCCTCTTTTTCACCTCTTGCACCTTTCTCTTGATCTCCTGCCTCTTTCTTTTATACCTCTCCCACTCATTTGCATTTTTTCCCTTCAAAAATCGTCCAAATGCCTCTCTCTTCTCTTTCACTATTAATCTTACTTCTTCATCCCACAACTCACTACCTCTTCTAATCAACCCAATATATATATATATATATATATATATATATATATATATATATATATATATATATATATATATATATATATATATATATATATATATATATATGTAATTCTTTTTTCGTACATGTTTGCCTTTTCCCGCGTTAGCGAGGTAGAGTTAGGAACAAATTTCCAACAGCCAGAATCGAACCCCGGACCCCTGCGTGGCAGGCGGGAGCGTTACGGATTGGCCATGATCGCCCTCATATGGATATAACTTTTCGAATAATGTGTAATCGAATAACCTTATTCTGACGTTGGTGAGCAACGGGGTCTAGGCTAGTCATTTCCCATCAGGCTCACACAACCAGCAGATAGTATTTTACCGAACCTAACTGTACAACACGGAGGTATATGAATAAGAACAAATGCATTTGACAACGCACTTTCATAGAACATACAAACCTCTAACAGCCAGGATCGAACCAGGGACCCCTGATTTTGTTTGTGGTGGGGCACACAAGCAGCAAGCTCTCGGGGGCAAAAACCAAAGTAATATTTATAGAAGAAGAAAAGTGAACCAACTTTGTGGCGTAGGGCAAACGGGTCTAGTTTTGAAATTACAGTGGAGATGTTATAAGCCTGACCGCTTTCAATGATAGCAAGTATGGATGCAGAGCTATAACTATCCCAGATGTGGGAATAGTACCCCATACAAGGACGGATAAATCCTTTGCATAAATGAGGCAGTTGTTCGGAAGATCAGAAGTTTCAACAACTTAACAGGAGTCCCACTTTCTTGAGGGAAGACTTAGCTATTCCTGTAATGTGGGGTTTCCAAGAAAGAATGGATGTTGCAGTAATGCCAAGTATGCTCATGTGAGTCAGGAGGTGGATTTACAAAACCGTCACAAGAAGGGAAAGTTGTGAGGAATTTCCGATAAAGAGATAGGTAGAAACTGGGTCTTGTAGGCATTAAACTTAACTAGATTTCATTTACCCCATTGAAATATCCTGTCCAAGTGTGAGCTTATCAAGGAAATAGTGTCGAGCCGAGATGCAGTTCGAGTGAGAGAAAAAGGAAAAGAATTGAAGGATGTGGATGGATGCAGTGTAGAGTCATCAGCGTATGAGTGCATTTGAGTATTTGTGGAGGAAAGGAAATAGTTGATAGAAAGATGTGAAGGAGAAAGGACAGAACCTTGCGGGAAATCGTTGTTAATGGAAAAAGGCAAAGAGGCTGATCCATCAACAACCATGGAGATAAATCGGCCAGACAGGAAGATAGATATGAGGGAGCAATGTGGGAAAGGGAAGCCAAAGGAGGGGAGCTTAGAGACGAGACCCCGATGCCACACCCTGTCAAAAGCCTTGGATATATCAAGGGCAACTACACATGACTGCAAAATATATCAGGGATGATGACCAGACATTAGTAAGATAGGAAAGAATACCACCAGTGGATCTCGCCTGACGGAAATCCTACCGATGATCTGAAGAAAAAAAACTGCGAGATTCAAGATGTCTGAGGATATGGGAGTTGAGGGGGAAGGGATTCAAAGACTTTGGAAATGGTAGAGGTCAAAGCAACAGGACGATAGTTAGAGGGGTCAGAGCGATCACCCTTCTTAGGGATGGGATATATCAATGTATGCTTCCAAAGAGAAGGAAAACTTCTGTTTTTTTTATGAGAAACGGACCAGACGAGGAAGCACAGGTGCAAGTTTAGGGGCACACACTCTTTCAGTACACGGGAGTGGATGCCATCTGGACCATAAACCTTGTGTTCAGAGAAAGAAGCACAGTTCGGACAGTTCCGAAAAAGATTGCGGGTAGGGGCATAGGATTGGTAAGAGGCGCATCAGGGAGTGAGGGAATGTTAGAGTCATCCAAGGAAAAGTTAGAGGAGAAACAGGAACCAAAGAGAGTCTACGGGAGAGACAGCTATAGAACCTTCAGAACGGAAAGGTAAAGGGAAGGTAGAGCGACAGAAATTGTTAGAAATGCTCTTAACTAGAAACCAAAGAGACTCATCATGATTACATTTAAAACAATTATGCTGACAGGAGATATCAATAGAACTTATGTGGTGAAAATAAGTGAGGCTTGAGTAGGTGCATGGTGCTTGTAAAAAGATGGCAAACTAGTCCATTTTGATGAGACAGAAAGTAAGACCAGCAATCGTGACATGGAGGTTGTAAGATGGTTCCGGCCACCACTTTAACACTCCTCAGTTAGGACGATAGCGCCATCCTTGGCAGCTGCCAACAGCTTACTACCTAGTGGATTGCTCTAAGGATAGCTGGGTTATTGGAAGGGGCCAATACACTGCCACCTGAGCCCTCCCTATCAATGGTGGCAGCGTCACATATGAAAGTATAGTCAGAGTATATTTTGAACTTGAAGGAGTCGTGGGTAGGGCCATTACTTTACAACCCGAGCCCTTTCTCTCTATGACATCGGAGCGCTCTATATTTTACTCTAACTCTACAAAGTAGGGGTACAGTTAACTTACTGTGATTCATGTTTGACTGGGAAGTGTGGTTTCTGACGGAAATTTGCCCCGGGGGGGGGGGGGGGGGGGAGGTGTTGGAGTTTAATACTGAGTTGGGGGGTCAGTTGTTCAGTGCTCATCTGGTTACTTTTGTAGGAACCGAACTCTTACAGCACGACTGTACGACTCTTATATACCCTTTGAACACGAAGGAATGTCCCTTGAGCACGACGATTCGTCCCTTGAGTACGACGATACGACTCCTGAGCACCACTGTATATGGTCCTTGGGTGTGATGGCCTGGCTTTTGACCTGACTAAAGGCGAGGCAGCCACACCCCAGAGTCGCACCGCCATGCTCAAGGGTCGCATCACCGTGCTTAAGGATCATAACATCTTGCTCATAAGGGTTAACCTTCTGTGACATTCATCCAGCGGAAAGTGAATATAATTATCCCCACAGCTGGGCTTCCTATACATCGGATGAAAAACGAGGAGTGCATATAATGCACTGTTTCTCTAGTTTGCATGATTTAGTGTTGATGTTAATGGCAAAGAGAGTAAATGTTGTGTGTATTGTATATGATGCCTATATACATTTATATATAAATGTTACCAGACTCTACCTGCTCGAGGTCACACCACGAATGTAACTTCCATTAGCAGGGAAATGTAGGCTCCTTTAGAATGGGAAGTTGTATGAGACAGTACTCCGAGTGCTGCAACCCTGAGCAGGCAAAACCTGATATCACCTATAAATCTGTTTGTAATTACCCCATGACCAGTTTCTGTGAGAGGCTCCTGGTGTTCATCAAGACCCTTCCAAAAGCTCCTGTAGCCAGAAGCTTTGCTACTTTCAGTAACAGGGAAACGTAGACGTCTCTGGAGTGAGAAGTTCTTACAAGGGACTGATACCAATGTACAGCCTTGCTTAAGGTGACTTTTTACTTACGGTGTAAACTCAGACAGGCCATTCATCTAGAGATGGTTCCCGCAGGTGGAGGTGGGCGGTGTTTGGGGCTTCATCTGTGACGATGGCTTCGGCTTCCGGGAGGCGGATCTCCTGTGTCGGGACCTAGGTTACGAACACGCCGAAACTTTCACGCGAAACAATCACTTCGGCGCCAATACCGCAGGTATGTTGATGACTGATGGTTGTGACCAGTAATATAGGCAAGAACCATGACAGTAGCGACCAGTACAGGACAGTAATGGCCAGTACCAGGACGATGGTGGCCGGTACCAAGACAGTAGCGGCCAGAAGCATGGAAGTAGCGACCAGCACCAGGGCAGTTGTGACCAGTACTAGAACAGTAGTGACCAATACTAGGGCATCAGTGACCAGTACTAGAACAGTAGTGACCAGTAACAGGACAGTAGTGGCAAATACCACTTCAGTAGTTACCGTTACCAGGACAATAGTGGTCAGTATCGAAACATTAGTGGCAAGTATCATGAAAGTGTGACCAATACCTAAACAATAAAAGCCAGTATAGGGCAGCAGTGACCAGCACAGGACAGTAGTGACCTGTGTCAGGACATTATTGACCAGGACTAGGACAGAAGTGCCCAGGACCAGGACTGTAGTGACAGTCAGTAGACACTAGTGACCAGGACAGTAATAACCAGAACCAGGAGACTAGTGACCATCACCATGACCGCTGTAGCCAGTGCCATGAAAGTATTAACCACTACCAGGACAGTAGTGACCAGTATCATAACATTAGGGACCAGCATCAGGACAATAGCGACCAGTACCATGACAATAGGGACCAGTATGAGGACAGTGGTGACCAGTATGAGGACAGTGGTGACCAGTATGAGGACAGTGGTGACCAGTATGAGGACAGTGGTGACCAGTATGAGGACAGTGGTGACCAGTACCAGGATAGCTCTAGTCAGCTCCAGGACAGTAGTGACCAGTATGGGATCAGTAATAATAGGATAGTAGTGGCCAGCTCCAGGACAATAGTGGCTAGTATCAGGACAACAATGGTCAGTATTAGAACAGTATTGACCAGCACGGTAGTGACCATCACCAAGACATCACTGGTAAGTACCAGGACAGTAGCGGCCAGTATCAGAATTTGCGAGTAGGAGAGTATTTGTCAATATCAGAACAGTAGTGGCCAGTATCAAGACAATATTGACCAGTATGGGACAGTAGTCGTCAGTACCAGTACAGTAGTGACAAGTCCCACGGAAATAGTGTCCAGTACCAGGACAGTAAGGACCAGTGCTAGGACAATAGTGGCCAGTACCAGAACAGTAGTTTTCAGTAGAGGACAGTAATGGCCATTATTAGGAAGATTACGGCCAGTACCAGGACAGCAGTGGCCAGTACTTGGAAAGGAATATCCAGTACCAGACAGCGGTGACCAGAACCAGGACAGTATCAACTCAGTACTTGGACAGCCGCGGCCAGTACCAGGAGAGTAGTGGCCAGTACTAAGACAGTAATGGTTAGCACTAGGACAGTAGTGACCAGTACCAGGACAGTGGTTGCTCGTACAAGAACAGGAGTGGCTAATACTAGGACAATAGTGCTAGTACAAGGGCGGTATTGGCCAGTACAAGGACATTAATGGCCAGTACCAGGACAATAGCGGCCAGTACAAGGACGGTAGTGGCCAGCGCAAGGACGGTAGTGACCAGTACCAGGAAAGTAGTGGATAGTGCAAGGACAGGAGTGGCTAATGCCAGGACAGTAATGACCAGTACCAGGACAGTAGTAACCAGTAACAGGACAATAGTGGTCGCGGACAGGAAGAGCAATGGTCTGTAACAGGACAGTAATGACCAGTACCAGGACAGTAGTCACCACTACAAGGACAATAGTGACCAATACTAAGACGGTGGTGAACAGTAGCAGGATATTTGTGGCTAGTGCCAGGAAAGTAGCAACCATTACCAAAGCAGTAGTCATAAGTAACAGGACAGTAGTAACAAGTATTAGGACAGTAGTCATCGGTATTAGGGAAGTATTGGTCAGTATCAGAATAATAGTGATCAGTACCAGGAGAATAGTTATGAGTCCGAGGGTCAGTAACAGGACACTAGTTACCAGTAGCAGGAAAGTGATGACCAGCAACAGAACAATTGTGGCTGGTGCTAGGCCGGTGGTGACTAGCACCAGGGCAGTAAAGACCAGCACCAGGAGAGTTGTGACCAGTACCAGGAAAATTATGACCATTACTAGGATGATGATAGCCAGTACTAGGATGGTACTACCCACTACCAGGGCAGCAGTGACCAGCACCATGACAGACGTGGACAGTACCAGAATAACTGTGGTCAAAACCGGGACGGTAGTGGCTAGTTCGAGGACAGTAGTGGCCAGGAAGAGGAAAGAAGTGATCAGTACTTGGATGTAGTGGTCAGAACCATAGTAAAAGTGACTAATACCACAACAATGATGACCAGGACAATGATGAATAGCACTTGGGCAGAAGTGACCAGTTCTAGGGCAGAAGTAAACTATACCAGGAAAGTAGTGACCACTACTAGGGCAGTTGTGACCGACTTTAGGGCTATAGTGGCCAGTAACTGGACAGCAATGACCAGGATAGTAGTGGCAGTACCAGGACAGTAGGGATCAGTGTCAGGGCAGTGTTTATATGGCATGATGTGGAAACTTACTTATAATATCAAGTCAAATCACGGCAAAAATATGTAGAAGTATTTCTTTTGCGTATATGTGTAGCAGTTTTCTTCTTTAAGTTAAACTGGAGATGACATTGTCATTGAAAGGTGAAAGGTGCTGGATTTGGCCAGGTGAAAGGTGCTGGATTTGGCCAGTTTTCGCCAGTGCCCATGAAGCAGCGGCCAGAGTAGTGGGTACGTACCTGTGGCCATAATGATTTCGTGTTTACAGAGTGGAGACGTAGCAGCGTCAGGTTCTGGCTGGACCGCCTCAATTGCTCCCCCGACGACATATCCTTCAGGGACTGTTCCTCCAGGGGACTTGGCCTCCATGACTGTGGCCCGACAGAGGTACGTCTTCTGCAACACATACACACACACGTAGTTTCCTCCACGAAAATTGCTCTCCTATCTATCTATCTATCTATCCATCTATCTATCTATACATCTCTTTCTCTCTCTCTCTCTCTCTCTCTCTCTCTCTCTCTCTCTCTCTCTCTCTCTCTCTCTCTCTCTCTCTCTCTCTCTCTCTCTCTCTCTCTCGAATCTGTGTGTGTGTGTGTGTGTGTGTGTTTATGTGGCACTTGGAAAGTGGTAAGTGGGCAGGTAAGATCGGGCAGGTGAGTGGAGGATGATGAAGAAAAGCTGCTACTGAGAGAGAAAGCAGGGTGTATGGCCGGTACTTTCAGGGAAGGAGTATAACTGATTGGAAGATGTACAAGAAAAAGCGGCAGGAGGTCAAGAGAAAGGTGCACAGGCTTACAAAGAAGGCAAATGAGAGCTGAGGTGAGCGAGTATCAGTAAACTTCAGGGAGGATAAGATGTTTTAGAAGGAGATTAATAGTGTGAATAAAACAAATGAACGAATAGGAACGTTGGTGAACAGGGTAAGTGTGGTAACAGGTGGTGAGATGAAAAGGTGAGGTAGAAATGGAGTGAACATTCTGAAGGATTGTTGAGTGTGTTTGATGTCAGGGCGGCAGAGTAGGGTGGTTGGGTCAGGGTGGTATGGAAAGTGGCCTGGTGAAAAGAGAAGACGAGAAGAGAGCCTTGCATAAGATAAAATGTGGTAAGGTGGTTGAAGTGGATAATATTAAAGTTAAATTTCTTAAGAAAGGTGTAATTGTCTTCTTGAATGGTTCATTAGAAATGACCAATGTAGGTATAGATCATGGTGACATACACGAGGATTGACGGAGTACATATGTAGAGCCGTTCTATAAATGCAAAGGGCACAAAGATGAGTGTTCAAACTAAGGAAACATAAGATTATTGAATGTGCCTGGTAAGTTGTTTGGGGTAGGGATGATGGAGAGGGTGAAGGCATGGTCAGAGCATCAGCTCGAGGAGGAACAATGTAATTTCAGGAATGACGGAGATTGTGTAGATCAGGTGCGTGTTTTAAAGAATGTGTTTGAGAAATACGAAGAGAAACAGAAAGCTTTGTATAGAGCATTTGTTGATTTGTAAAAAGTATATGACAGAGTTGACAGAGAAGCCTTGCGGAAGGTCTTAAGAATGTATGGTGTGGGAGGAAAGCTACTAGAAGCACAGAAGAGCGAGTGGTTTCAGGTGAAGTTAGATCTGTGGCAGGAGGGCGTGAATGCACCATGGCTGTTTGGTTTGTTTATAGATAGGGTTGTGAAGGAGTGAATCTTGGAGGGAGCGGCGACTATGCATTCTGTAGAAAATTAGGATGCTCGGGAAGGGAGTTAGTTGTTTCTTAATGACACAGCACTGGTGGCAGATTCGAATGAGAAACTACAGAAGTTCACTGAGTTTGAAAGAGTGTGTGAAAAGGGGATGTTGAGAGTAAATGAATGAAAGCACGTTAGTTGGGATGGGGTATGAATGGAGAAAATTTGGAAGGGAAATGTTTTAGATACCCGGGTGTGGACAAGGCAGCAAATGGAAGCAAAAGTGAATCATGGGGGAGGGGGGGACGAAGATTCTGGGAGCACTGAGGAATGTGCGGAAAGAAAGGTCGTTATCTGAGACAGCAGAAATGGTATGTTTGATGGCATAGCAGTCCCAACGATGCTGTATGGATGCTAGGCATGGGTTATAGATGAGGATGTGCAGAGGAGGGTAGCTATATTGGAAATGAAATGAAATGTCTGTGGACAATATATATGATGTGAGGAAGTTTGAGGGATAAAGTAATAAAAGGGTAAGAGAGAGGTGTGGTAATAAGTAAAATGTTGAAAGAAATGAAGGTGTGCTGAAAAATTTTGAACTATATGGAGAGAATGAGCGAGGAGGGGTTGACAAGAAGTTTTCATATATCAGAAGTGGAGGGAACAAGGAGAATGGGGAAAGCTAATTGGAGATGGAAAGATGAAATGAAAAAGATTCGAGTGATCGGGGCCTGAACATCCAGGAGGATGAAAGGTGTGCATCTTATCCTTTCATTAATTACTCGATCAAATCACCTCACACCACATATTGTCCTCAAATATTTCATCTTCAACACATCCACCCTCCTCCGCACAATCCTATCTACAGCTCATTCCTCACAACCATATAATTTTATTGGAACTACTATTCTTTCAAACATACCCATTTTCGCCCTCCCAAATAACGTTTTCTCTTGACACACATTCTTCATCGCTCCCAGAATCTTAGCCTCCTCCCAACCCTATGACTCATTTCCGCTTCCATGGTTCATTTGCTGGCGAGTCGACTCCTAGATATCTAAAACATTTCACTTCCTCCTATTTTCTCCATTCAAAGTTAGATGACAAACAACTTGTCTCTTCATTCTGCTGAGCCTAATAACCTAGTTTTTGTTCACATTTACTCTCAACTTTCTCTTTTCACACACTTTTGCAAAACAGTCACCAACTTCTGCAGTTTCTCACTCAAATTAGCCACTAGTGATGTCTTATCGGCGAACAGCAACTGACTCTCTTTCCAGGCCCTCTTATCTCCCACAGACTCGTCCCTCACATCCACGGGTTCGATCCTGGCTGTTGGAGGTTTGTATGTTCTATGAAGGTGTGAGTTCCTATGCACTTTGTTCGTATTCATATGCCTCCGCGTTGTACAGTTAGGTCCTGTAAAATGCAATCTGCTGGCTATGTGCGCCTGTTGAGAAACAACCGGTGTAGACCCCGTTGCTCACCAACGTGAGACGAAGGGTATTCGAGTAAATAGCATTCGAATAGTTATTTCCTATTGGTCAGGCCCATAGCTTAGCGGTAGCATTCCCGCCTGTTGCACAGGGGTCCCGGGTTCGATCCTGGCTGTTGGGGGTTTGTATATATATATATATATATATGTATATATATATATATATATATATATATATATATGTATATTTATTTACTTATTTGTTTATCATACTTTGTCGCTGTCTTCCGCGTTAGCGAGGTAGCGCAAGGAAACAGACGAAAGAATGGCTCAACCCACCCACATACACATGTATAGACATACACGCCCACACACGCACATATATATACCTATACACTCCAACGTATACATACATATATATACACAGACATATATACACATGTACATATTCATACTTGCTGCTGTCATCCATTTCCGTCGCCACCCAGCTACACATGAAATGGCACCCCCTCTCCCACCGCGTGCATGAGAGCTAGAGCTAGAAAAAGACAACAAAGGCCACAATCGTTCACCCTCACTCTAGTTGTCTTGTGTAATGCACCGAAACCACAGCTCCCTTTCCACATCCTGGCCCCAAAGAACTTTCCATGGTTTATCCCAGACGCTTCACATGCCCTGGTTCAATCCATTGACAGCACATTGATACCACATCGTTCCAATTCACTCTATTCCTTGCACGCCTTTCACCCTCAAGCATGTTCAGGCCCCGATCGCTCAAAATCTTTTTCACCACATCTTTCCACCACCAATTTGGTCTCCCACTTCTCCTCGTTCCCTCCACCTCTGACACATGTATTCTATTTGTCAATCTTTCCTCAGTCATTCTCTCCATGTGATCAAACCATTTCAAAACACTCTCTTCTGCTCTCTCAACCACACTCTTTTTATTACCACATCTCTCTTACCCTTTCATTACTTACTTGATCAAACCACCTCACACCGCATATTGTCTTCAAACATCTCATTTCCAACACATCCACCCTCCTCCGCACAACCCTATCTATAGCCCACGCCTCGCAACCATATAACATTGTTGGAACCACTACTCATTCAACAATACCCGTTTTTGCTCTCGCAGATAACGTTCTCGCCTTCCACACATTCTTCAACGCTCCTAGAACCTTCGCCCCCTCCCCCACCGTGTGACTCACTTCCGCTTCCATGGGTCCATCCGCTGTTAAATCCACTCCCAGATATCTAAAACACTTCACTTTAGTTTTTTCCATTCAAATTTACCTTCCAATTGACTTGTCCCGCAACCCTCCTGTACCTAATAACCTTACTCTTATTCACATTTACTCTCAGCATTCTTCTTACACCTACTTTACCAAACTCAGTGACCAGCTTCTGCAGTTTCTCACACGAATCAGCCACCAGCGCTGTATCATCACCGAACAACAACTGACTCACTTCCCAAGCTCTCTCGTCCTCAACAGACTGCATAATTGCGCCCCCCCTCTCTCTCTCTCTCTCTCTCTCTCTCTCTCTCTCTCTCTCTCTCTCTCTCTATCTATCTCTCTCTCTCTCTCTCTCTCTCTCTCTCTCTCTCTCTATATATATATATATATATATATATATATATATATATATATATATATATCCACATCCACACTCATCTGCGCATCTTTATCAATAGCCCATGCCTCACACCCATACAATATCATCGGAACTACTATTCCTCAAGCATAACCATTTTTGCCTCTCATATAATGTTCTCTCATTCCCATTCCATACATTCTTCAGCACCTCCAAAACCTTTGCCCCTTTCCTCTCCCTTATGCTCCGTTGCCCTGCGCTCTTTTCCTGTAGATACACATGTAGTATCAGTATACTGTATGACCTATGATCCTGGTCATTGGACATAGCCAGCTTCCTGTGTATTTTCAGGAGCCTTATAAAGATAGAAGGGACTCCTGGACAGGAAAGAAAATACGTACATACAGTATTACTGTAAAGGGTTACACCACAAGTGAAGAGTCACCTTTACCAATGTTGTACCGTTGTTAATGGATAAAAAGAACGAGTCATGTCAAGGATATGCTCACTTCAAAATGGTTAATAATTTTCTTTGAGCCACAAGAAGTTTATAAAAGGAGTTCTGAGGTTATATTATAAATACTGGTATATATATATATATATATATATATATATCCCTGGGGATAGGGGAGAAAGAATACTTCCCACGTATTCCCTGCGTGTCGTAGAAGGCGACTAAAAGGGGAGGGAGCGGGTGGCTGGAAATCCTCCCCTCTCATTTTTTTTTGATTTTCCAAAACAAGGAACAGAGAAGGGGGCCAGGTGAGGATTTTCCCTCTAAGGCCCAGTCCTCTGTTCTTAACGCTACCTCGCAAACGCGGGAAATGGCGAATAGTATGAAAAAAAAAAAAAAGAAAAGAATATATATATATATGTATGTATATATATATATATATATATATATATATATATATATATATATATATATATATATATATATATATATATATATATATATATACATATATATATATATATATATATATCCCTGGGGATAGGGGAGAAAGAATTCTTCCCACGTATTCCCTGCGTGTCGTAGAAGGCGACTAAAAGGGAAGGGAGCGGGGGGCTGGAAATCCTCCCCTCTCGTTTTTCATCTTCCAAAAGAAGGAAGAGAGAAGGGGGCCAAGTAAGGATGTTCCCTCAAAGGCTCAGTCCTCTGTTCTTAATGCTACCTCGCTAATGCGGGAAATAGCGAATAGTATGAAAAAAAAAAAAAAAAAAAAAAAAAATATATATATATATATATATATATATATATATATATATATATATATATATATATATATATATATATATATATATATATATATATATATATATATATATATATATATATATATATGTATGTATATATATATATATATATATATATATATATATATATATATATATATATATATATATATATATATATATATATATATATATATATATATATATATATACATATATATATATATATATATATATCCCTGGGGATAGGGAGAAAGAATACTTCCCACGCATTCCTCACGTGTCGTAGAAGGCGACTAAAGGGGACGGGAGCGGGGGGCCAGAAACCCTCCCCTCCTTGTATCTTAACTTTCTAAAAGGGGAAAGAGAAGAAGGAGTCACGCGGGGAGTGCTCATCCTCCTCGAAGGCTCAGATTGGGGTGTCTAAATGTGTGTGGATGTAACCAATTTGAGAAAAAAGGAGAGATAGGTAGTATGTTTGAGGAAAAGAACCTGGATGTTTTGGCTCTGAGTGAAACGAAGCTGAAAGGTAAAGGGGAAGAGTGGTTTGGGAATGTTATGGGAGTAAAGTCAGGGGTTAGTGAGAGGGCAAGAGCAAGGGAAGGAGTAGCAGTACTCCTGAATCAGGAGTTGTGGGAGTATGTGATAGAGTGTAAGATAAATTCTAGATTGATATGGGTAAAACTGAAAGTTGATGGAGAGAGATGGGTGATTATTGGTGCAAATGCACCTGAGCATGAGAAGAAAGAGCATGAGAGGCAAGTGTTTTGGGAGCAGCTGAATGAGTGTGTTAGTGGTTTTGATGCACAAGACCGGGTTATAGTGATGGGTGATTTGAATGCAAAGGAGAGTAATGTGGCAGTTGAGGGAATAATTGGTATACATGGGGTGTTTAGTATTGTAAATGGAAATGGTGAAGAGCTTGTAGATTTATGTGCTGAAAAAGGACTGGTGATTGGGAATACCTGTTTAAAAAGCGAGATATACATAAGTATATGTATGTAAGTAGGAGAGATGGCCAGAGAGCTTTATTGGATTACGTGTTAATTGATAGGCACGCGAAAGAGAGACTTTTGGATGTTAATGTGCTGAGAGGTGCAACTGGAGGAATGTCTGATCATTATCTTGTGGAAGCGAAGGTGAAGATTTGTAGGGGTTTTCAGAAAAGAAGAGAGAATGTTGGGGTGAAGAGAGTGGTGAGAGTAAGTGAGCTTGGGAAGGAGACTTGTGTAAGGAAGTACCAGGAGAGACTGAGTACAGAATGGAAAAAGTGAGAACAAAGGAGGTAAGGGGAGTGGGGGAGGAATGGGATGTATTTAGGGAATCAGTGATGGCTTGCGCAAAAGATGCGTGTGGCATGAGAAGCGTGGGAGGCGGGTTGATTAGAAAGGGTACTGAGTGGTGGGATGAAGAAGTAAGATTATTAGTGAAAGAGAAGAGAGAAACATTTGGATGATTTTTGCAGGGAAAAAATGCAAATGAGTGGGAGATGTATAAAAGAAAGAGGCAGGAGGTCAAGAGAAAGGTGCAAGAGGTGAAAAAGAGTGCAAATGAGAGTTGGGGTGAGAGAGTATCATTAAAATCTAGGGACAATAAAAAGATGTTTTGGAAGGAGGTAAATAAAGTGCGTAAGACAAGGGAGCAAATGGGAACTTCAGTGAAGGGGGCTAATGGGGAGGTGATAACAAGTAGTGGTGATGTGAGAAGGAGATGGAGTGAGTATTTTGAAGGTTTGTTGAATGTATTTGATGATAGAGAGGCAGATGTAGGGTGTTGTGGCGGAGGTGGTGTGCAAAGTGAGAGGGTTAGGGAAAATGATTTGGTAAATAGAGAAGAGGTAGTAAAAGCTTTACGGAAGATGAAAGCCGGCAAGGCAGCAGGTGACTGTATTGTTGACTGGGGGTGACTGTATTGTTGACCGGTTGGTAAGGTTATTTGATGTATGTATGATTCATGGTGAGGTGCCTGAGGATTGGCGGAATGCTTGCATAGTGCCATTGTAAAAAGGCAAAGGGGATAAGAGTGAGTGCTCAAATTACAGAGGTATAAGTTTGTTGAGTGTTCCTGGTAAATTATATGGGAGGGTATTGATTGAGAGGGTGAAAGCATGTACAGAGCATCAGATTGGGGAAGAGCAGTGTGGTTTCAGAAGAGGTAGAGGATGTGTGGATCAGGTGTTTGCTTTGAAGAATGTATGTGAGAAATACTTAGAAAAGTAAATGGATTTGTATGTAGCATTTATGGATCTGGAGAAGGCATATGACAGAGTTGATAGAGATGCTCTGTGGAAGGTATCAAGAATATAGGGTGTGGGAGGCAAGTTGTTCGAAGCAGTGAAAAGTTTTTATCGAGGATATAAGGCATGTGTACGTGTAGGAAGAGAGGAAAGTGATTGGTTCCCAGTGAATGTAGGTTTGCGGCAGGGTTGTGTGATGTCTCCATGGTTGTTTAATTTGTTTATGGATGGGGTTGTTAGGGAGGTGAATGCAAGAGTTTTAGAAAGAGGGCAAGTATGAAGTCTGTTGTGGATGAGAGAGCTTGGGAAGTGAGTCAATTGTTCGCTGATGATACAGCTCTGGTGGCTGATTCATGTGAGAAACTGCAGAAGCTGGTGACTGAGTTTGGTAAAGTGTGTGAAAGAAGAAAGTTAAGAGTAACTGTGAATAAGAGCAAGGTTATTAGGTACAGTAGGGTTGAGGGTGAAGTCAATTGGGAGGTAAATTTGAATGGAGAAAAACTGGAGGAAGTAAAGTGTTTTAGATATCTGGGAGTGGATCTGGCAGCGGATGTAACCATGGAAGAAGAAGTGAATCATAGGGTGGGGGAGGGGGCGAAAATTCTGGGAGCCTTAAAGAATGTTTGGAAGTCGAGAACATTATCTCGGAAAGCAAAAATGGTTTATGTTTGAAGGAATAGTGGTTCCAACAATGTTGTATGGTTGCGAGGCGTGGGCTGTGGATAGAGTTGTGCCCAGGAGGGTGGATGTGCTGGAAATGAGGTGTTTGAGGACAATATGTGGTGTGAGGTGGTTTGATCGAGTAAGTAATGTAAGGGTAAGAGAGATGTGTGGAAATAAAAAGAGCGTGGTTGAGAGAGCAGAAGAGGGTGTTTTGAAATGGTTTGGTCACATGGAGAGAATGGGTGAGGAAAGATTGACCAAGAGGATATATGTGTCAGAGGTGGAGGGAACGAGGAGAAGTGGGAGACCAAATTGTAGGTGGAAAGATGGAGCGAAAAAGATTTTGAGTGATCGGGGTCCTGAACATGCAGGAGGGTGAAAGGCGTGCAAGGAATAGAGTGAATTGGAACGATATGGTATACCGGGGTCGACGTGCTGTCAATGGATTGAACCAGGGCATGTGAAGCGTCTGGCGTAAACCATGGAAAGTTCTCTGTGGCCTGGATGTGGAAAGGGAGCTGTGATTTTGGTGCATTATTACATGACAGATAGAGACTGAGTGTGAAGGAATGGGGCCTTTGTTGTCTTTTCCTGGCGCTACCTCGCACACATGAGGGGGGAAGGGGGTTGTTATTCCATGTGTGGCGAGGTAGCGATGGGAATAAATGAATGCAGACAGTATGAATTATGTACATGTGTATATATATATATATGTCTGTGTATAAATATGTGTATATTGAGATGTATAGGTATGTATATTTGCGTGTGTGGACG
Organism: Panulirus ornatus; assembly: GCF_036320965.1. Classification (NCBI taxonomy): domain Eukaryota; kingdom Metazoa; phylum Arthropoda; class Malacostraca; order Decapoda; family Palinuridae; genus Panulirus; species Panulirus ornatus. Next base: position 22,660,839 of record NC_092239.1, read on the forward strand.
TGTATGTATATACATGTGTATGTGGGTGGGTTGGGCCATTCTTTCGACTATTTCCTTGCGCTACCTCGCTAACGCGGGAGACAGCGACAAAGCAAAATAAATAAATAAATAAATGAATATATATATTTACATATATATATATTTTTTTTTTTCATACTATTCGCCATTTCCCGCGATAGCGAGGTAGCGTTAAGAACAGAGGACTGGGCCTTTGAGGGAATATCCTCACCTGGCTCTCCTCTCCGTTCCCTCTTTTGGAAAATTAAAAAAAAAAACGAGAGGGGAGGATTTCCAGCCCCCCGCTCCCTTCCCTTTTAGTCGCCTTCTACGACACGCAGGGAATACGTGGGAAGTATTCTTTCTCCCCTATCCCCAGGGAAATATATATATATATATATATATATATATATATATATATATATATATATATATATTATATATATATATATATATATATATATATATATATATATATATATATATATATATATATTTTCTTTTTTTTTTTTTTTTTTTTTTTGCTGTCTCCCGCGCAAGGAAACAGACGAAAGAAATGGCCCAGCCCACCCCCATACACATGCTTTGATTCAATCCACTGACAGCACGTCAACCCCGGTATACCACATCGCTCCAATTCACTCTATTCTTTGCCCTCATTTCACCCTCCTGCATGTTCAGGCCCCGATCACACAAAATCTTTTTCACTCCATCTTTCCACCTCCAATTTGGTCTCCCTCTTCTCCTCGTTCCCTCCACCTCCGACACATATATCCTCTTGGTCAATCTTTCCTCACTCATTCTCTCCATGTGACCAAACCATTTCAAAACACCCTCTTCTGCTCTCTCAACCACGCTCTTTTTATTTCCACACATCTCTCTTACCCTTACGTTACTTACTCGATCAAACCACCTCACACCACACATTGTCCCCAAACATCTCATTTCCAGCACATCCATCCTCCTGCGCACAACTCTATCCATAGTCCACGCCTCGCAACCATACAACATTGTTGGAACCACTATTCCTTCAAACATACCCATTTTTGCTTTCCGAGATAATGTTCTCGACTTCCACACATTCTTCAAGGCTCCCAGAATTTTCGCCCCCTCCCCCACCCTATGATCCACTTCCGCTTCCATGGTTCCATCCGCTGCCAGATCCACTCCCAGATATCTAAAACACTTCACTTCCTCCAGTTTTTCTCCATTCAAACTCACCTCCCAATTGAATTGACCCTCAACCCTACTGTACCTAATAACCTTGCTCTTATTCACATTTACTCTTAACTTTCTTCTTTCACACACTTTACCAAACTCAGTCATCAGCTTCTGCAGTTTCTCACATGAATCAGCCACCAGCGCTGTATCATCAGCGAACAACAACTGACTCACTTCCCAAGCTCTCTCATCCCCAACAGACTTCATACTTGCCCCTCTTTCCAAAACTCTTGCATTTACCTCCCTAACAACCCCATCCATAAACAAATTAAACAACCATGGAGACATCACACACCCCTGCCGCAAACCTACATTCACTGAGAACCAATCACTTTCCTCTCTTCCTACACGTACACATGCCTTACATCCTCGATAAAAACTTTTCACTGCTTCTAACAACTTGCCTCCCACACCATATATTCTTAATACCTTCCACAGAGCATCTCTATCAACTCTGTCATATGCCTTCTCCACATCCATAAATGCTACATACAAATCCATTTGCTTTTCTAAGTATTTCTCACATACATTCTTCAAAGCAAACACCTGATCCACACATCCTTTACCACTTCTGAAACCACACTGCTCTTCCCCAGTCTGATGCTCTGTACATGCCTTCACCCTCTCAATCAATACCCTCCCATATAATTTGCCAGGAATACTCAACAAACTTATACCTCTGTAATTTGAGCACTCACTCTTATCCCCTTTGCCTTTGTACAATGGCACTATGCACGCATTCCGCCAATCCTCAGGCACCTGACCATGAGTCATACATACATTAAATAACCTTACCAACCAGTCAACAATACAGTCACCCCCTTTTTTAATAAATTCCACTGCAATACCATCCAAACCTGCTGCCTTGCCGGCTTTCATCTTCCGCAAAGCTTTTACTACCTCTTCTCTGTTTACCAACTCATTTTCCCTAACCCTCGCACTTTGCACACCACCTCGACCAAAACACGCTATATCTGCCACTCTATCATCAAACACATTCAACAAACCTTCAAAATACTCACTCCATCTCCTTCTCACATCACCACTACTTGTTATCACCTCCCCATTTGCGCCCTTCACTGAAGTTCCCATTTGCTCCCTTGTCTTTCGCACTTTATTTACCTCCTTCCAGAACATCTTTTTATTCTCCCTAAAATTTAATGATACTCTCTCACCCCAACTCTCATTTGCCCTTTTTTTCACCTCTTGCACCTTTCTCTTGACCTCCTGTCTCTTTCTTTTATACGTCTCCCACTCAATTGCATTTTTTCCCTGCAAAAATCGTCCAAATGCCTCTCTCTTCTATTTCACTAATACTCTTACTTCTTCATCCCACCACTCACTACCCTTTCTAATCAATGCACCTCCCACTCTTCTCATGCCACAAGCATCTTTTGCGCAATCCATCACTGATTCCCTAAATACATCCCATTCCTCCCCCACTCCCCTTACTTCCATTGTTCTCACCTTTTTCCATTCTGTACTCAGTCTCTCCTGGTACTTCCTCACACAAGTCTCCTTCCCAAGCTCACTTACTCTCACCACCCTCTTCGCCCCAACATTCACTCTTCTTTTCTGAAAACCCATACAAATCTTCACCTTAGCCTCCACAAGATAATGATCAGACATCCCTCCAGTTGCACTCTCAGCACATTAACATCCAAAAGTCTCTCTTTCGCGCGCCTGTCAATTAACGCGTAATCCAATAACGCTCTCTGGCCATCTCTCCTACTTACATAAGTATACTTATGTATATCTCGCTTTTTAAACCAGGTATTCCCAATCATCAGTCCTTTTTCAGCACATAAATCTACAAGCTCTTCACCATTTCCATTTACAACACTGAACACCCCATGTATACCAATTATTCCCTCAACTGCCACATTACTCACCTTTGCATTCAAATCACCGAACACTATAACCCGGTCTCGTGCATCAAAACCACTAACACACTCATTCAGCTGCTCCCAAAACACTTGCCTCTCATGATCTTTCTTCTCTTGCCCAGGTGCATATGCACCAATAATCACCCATCTTCTCCATCAACTTTCAGTTTTACCCATATTAATCGAGAATTTACTTTCTTACATTCTATCACATACTTCCACAACTCCTGTTTCAGGAGTACTGCTACTCCTTCCCTTGCTCTTGTCCTCTCACTAACCCCTGACTTTACTCCCCAGACATTCCCAAACCACTCTTCCCCTTTACCCTTGAGCTTCGTTTTACTCAGAGCCAAAACATCCAGGTCCTTTCCTCAAACATACTACCTATCTCTCCTTTTTTCACATCTTGGATACATCCACACACATTTAGGCACCCCAATCTGAGCCTTCGAGGAGGATGAGCACTCCCCGCGTGTCTCCTTCTTCTGTTTCCTATTTCAGAAAGTTAAAAAGAAAAATACAAGGAGGGGAGGATTTCTGGCCCCCCGCTCCCGTCCCCTCTAGTCGCTTTCTACGACACGCGAGGAATGCGTGGGAAGTTTTCTTTCACCCCTATCCCCAGGGATAATATACATATATGTATACACATACACACACATACACACACACACGGACATATACACACACACACACATACATATATATACATGTGAAAAATGTAAGAAACAATTTAGAAAACTGAAACTTCTAGCTTGAAATGAAATGAAAAAATGAATGTCACATAATGGTTCAACCTCTGGCTATGGAAAGGAAATGTTTAATTTATTTACACAAACGTCAATAGTAGTTCTCATCAATTTAACCACTGTATCAATAAGCTTCAATGTCTAAGCTACATTTTTTCCAATTTCACTATTTTCTTGTCAAAGCACCATGTATGAAAACTATCACTCCAGTAACACAACTATAAACATTTACTTCCCCTTTAAAAAAAGTTCTGGGGAAGTCTGTCACGATACACTGCGGGACACTCTACCACATGGCGAGGTTTGTGTTGCAATGGTTCTTGATTCACAAACGTAGTAGCATCACTGGTGGGCCAAGGTAGTTCCGTTGGCGAAGAGGAGCTCATGAAACATGTCAGAAAGCATGCTACTGCAGGCAGGAGTGAAGGCTGATGCAAACTGGTATCGCTCTGAATGATGTGATGGGACGAGATGATCCTCTGACTCACGTCAGTTCACTTTTTCTATTATCAACTAAGTTCTGTCGAGTCGGCAGTGGTCACATGTGTTTCTTGCTGCTGCTGCTGCTCCATATCATGCACAAAGGCCATTCCACATTCGTACAGAAGACACGAATATATATATATATATATATATTTTTTTTTATACTATTCGCCATTTCCCGCGATAGCGAGGTAGCGTTAAGAACAGAGGACTGGGCCTTTGAGGGAATATCCTCACCTGGCCCTCTTCTCTGTTCCTTCTTTTGGAAAAAAAAAAAAAAACGAGAGGGGAGGATTTCCAGCCCCCCGCTCCCTTCCCTTTTAGTCGCCTTCTACGACACGCAGGGAATATATATATATACATATATATATATATATATATATATATATATATATATATATATATATATATATACATATATATATATATATATATATATATATATATATATATATATATATATATATATATATATATATATATATATATATATATATATATACTATCCCTTCGGATTGGGGAGAATGTATTCCCATATATTGTATTCCCTACGTGTCGCAGAGGGCGACTAAGAGAAGAGGGAGCGGGGGGTTTGAAATCTTCCCCTCTTGTTTTTGATTTTCCAAAAGAATGAACAGAGAAGAGGGCCAAGTGAAGATATTCCCCAAAGGCTTAGTGGTTTGTTCTTAACTTTGCTTCGCTAACGCGGGAAGTGGCGAATAGTATGATGCATATATATATATATATATATATATATATATATATATATATATATATATATATATATATATATATATATATACATATATATATATATATATATATATATATATATATATATATATATATATATATATATATATATATATATATATATATATATATATATATATAGCTGTTAAAAAGCGAGATATACATAAGTATACGTATGTAAGTAGGAGAGATGGCCAGAGAGCTTTATTGGATTACGTGTTAATTGATAGGCAGCGCGAAAGAGAGACTTTTGGATGTTAATGTGCTGAGAGGTGCAACTGGAGGATGTCTGATCATAATCTTGTGGAAGCGAAGGTGAAGATTTGTATGGGTTTTCAGAAAAGAAGAGAGAGTGTTGGGGTGAAGAGAGTGGTGAGAGTAAGTGAGCTTGGGAAGGAGACTTGTGTGAGGAAGTACCAGGAGAGACTGAGTACAGAATGGAAAAAGTGAGAACAAAGGAGGTAAGGGGAGTGGGGGAGGAATGGGATGTATTTAGGGAATCAGTGATGGCTTGCGCAAAAGATGCGTGTGGCATGAGAAGCGTGGGAGGCGGGTTGATTAGAAAGGGTACTGAGTGGTGGGATGAAGAAGTAAGATTATTAGTGAAAGAGAAGAGAGAAACATTTGGATGATTTTTGCAGGGAAAAAATGCAAATGAGTGGGAGATGTATAAAAGAAAGAGGCAGGAGGTCAAGAGAAAGGTGCAAGAGGTGAAAAAGAGTGCAAATGAGAGTTGGGGTGAGAGAGTATCATTAAAATCTAGGGACAATAAAAAGATGTTTTGGAAGGAGGTAAATAAAGTGCGTAAGACAAGGGAGCAAATGGGAACTTCAGTGAAGGGGGCTAATGGGGAGGTGATAACAAGTAGTGGTGATGTGAGAAGGAGATGGAGTGAGTATTTTGAAGGTTTGTTGAATGTATTTGATGATAGAGAGGCAGATGTAGGGTGTTGTGGCGGAGGTGGTGTGCAAAGTGAGAGGGTTAGGGAAAATGATTTGGTAAATAGAGAAGAGGTAGTAAAAGCTTTACGGAAGATGAAAGCCGGCAAGGCAGCAGGTGACTGTATTGTTGACTGGGGGTGACTGTATTGTTGACCGGTTGGTAAGGTTATTTGATGTATGTATGATTCATGGTGAGGTGCCTGAGGATTGGCGGAATGCTTGCATAGTGCCATTGTAAAAAGGCAAAGGGGATAAGAGTGAGTGCTCAAATTACAGAGGTATAAGTTTGTTGAGTGTTCCTGGTAAATTATATGGGAGGGTATTGATTGAGAGGGTGAAAGCATGTACAGAGCATCAGATTGGGGAAGAGCAGTGTGGTTTCAGAAGAGGTAGAGGATGTGTGGATCAGGTGTTTGCTTTGAAGAATGTATGTGAGAAATACTTAGAAAAGTAAATGGATTTGTATGTAGCATTTATGGATCTGGAGAAGGCATATGACAGAGTTGATAGAGATGCTCTGTGGAAGGTATCAAGAATATAGGGTGTGGGAGGCAAGTTGTTCGAAGCAGTGAAAAGTTTTTATCGAGGATATAAGGCATGTGTACGTGTAGGAAGAGAGGAAAGTGATTGGTTCCCAGTGAATGTAGGTTTGCGGCAGGGTTGTGTGATGTCTCCATGGTTGTTTAATTTGTTTATGGATGGGGTTGTTAGGGAGGTGAATGCAAGAGTTTTAGAAAGAGGGCAAGTATGAAGTCTGTTGTGGATGAGAGAGCTTGGGAAGTGAGTCAATTGTTCGCTGATGATACAGCTCTGGTGGCTGATTCATGTGAGAAACTGCAGAAGCTGGTGACTGAGTTTGGTAAAGTGTGTGAAAGAAGAAAGTTAAGAGTAACTGTGAATAAGAGCAAGGTTATTAGGTACAGTAGGGTTGAGGGTGAAGTCAATTGGGAGGTAAATTTGAATGGAGAAAAACTGGAGGAAGTAAAGTGTTTTAGATATCTGGGAGTGGATCTGGCAGCGGATGTAACCATGGAAGAAGAAGTGAATCATAGGGTGGGGGAGGGGGCGAAAATTCTGGGAGCCTTAAAGAATGTTTGGAAGTCGAGAACATTATCTCGGAAAGCAAAAATGGTTTATGTTTGAAGGAATAGTGGTTCCAACAATGTTGTATGGTTGCGAGGCGTGGGCTGTGGATAGAGTTGTGCCCAGGAGGGTGGATGTGCTGGAAATGAGGTGTTTGAGGACAATATGTGGTGTGAGGTGGTTTGATCGAGTAAGTAATGTAAGGGTAAGAGAGATGTGTGGAAATAAAAAGAGCGTGGTTGAGAGAGCAGAAGAGGGTGTTTTGAAATGGTTTGGTCACATGGAGAGAATGGGTGAGGAAAGATTGACCAAGAGGATATATGTGTCAGAGGTGGAGGGAACGAGGAGAAGTGGGAGACCAAATTGTAGGTGGAAAGATGGAGCGAAAAAGATTTTGAGTGATCGGGGTCCTGAACATGCAGGAGGGTGAAAGGCGTGCAAGGAATAGAGTGAATTGGAACGATATGGTATACCGGGGTCGACGTGCTGTCAATGGATTGAACCAGGGCATGTGAAGCGTCTGGCGTAAACCATGGAAAGTTCTCTGTGGCCTGGATGTGGAAAGGGAGCTGTGATTTTGGTGCATTATTACATGACAGATAGAGACTGAGTGTGAAGGAATGGGGCCTTTGTTGTCTTTTCCTGGCGCTACCTCGCACACATGAGGGGGGAAGGGGGTTGTTATTCCATGTGTGGCGAGGTAGCGATGGGAATAAATGAATGCAGACAGTATGAATTATGTACATGTGTATATATATATATATGTCTGTGTATAAATATGTGTATATTGAGATGTATAGGTATGTATATTTGCGTGTGTGGACGTGTATGTATATACATGTGTATGTGGGTGGGTTGGGCCATTCTTTCGACTATTTCCTTGCGCTACCTCGCTAACGCGGGAGACAGCGACAAAGCAAAATAAATAAATAAATAAATGAATATATATATTTACATATATATATATTTTTTTTTTCATACTATTCGCCATTTCCCGCGATAGCGAGGTAGCGTTAAGAACAGAGGACTGGGCCTTTGAGGGAATATCCTCACCTGGCTCTCCTCTCCGTTCCCTCTTTTGGAAAATTAAAAAAAAAAAACGAGAGGGGAGGATTTCCAGCCCCCCGCTCCCTTCCCTTTTAGTCGCCTTCTACGACACGCAGGGAATACGTGGGAAGTATTCTTTCTCCCCTATCCCCAGGGAAATATATATATATATATATATATATATATATATATATATATATATATATATATATATATATATATATATATATATATATATATATATATATATATATATATATATATATATATATATATTTTCTTTTTTTTTTTTTTTTTTTTTTTGCTGTCTCCCGCGCAAGGAAACAGACGAAAGAAATGGCCCAGCCCACCCCCATACACATGCTTTGATTCAATCCACTGACAGCACGTCAACCCCGGTATACCACATCGCTCCAATTCACTCTATTCTTTGCCCTCATTTCACCCTCCTGCATGTTCAGGCCCCGATCACACAAAATCTTTTTCACTCCATCTTTCCACCTCCAATTTGGTCTCCCTCTTCTCCTCGTTCCCTCCACCTCCGACACATATATCCTCTTGGTCAATCTTTCCTCACTCATTCTCTCCATGTGACCAAACCATTTCAAAACACCCTCTTCTGCTCTCTCAACCACGCTCTTTTTATTTCCACACATCTCTCTTACCCTTACGTTACTTACTCGATCAAACCACCTCACACCACACATTGTCCCAAACATCTCATTTCCAGCACATCCATCCTCCTGCGCACAACTCTATCCATAGTCCACGCCTCGCAACCATACAACATTGTTGGAACCACTATTCCTTCAAACATACCCATTTTTGCTTTCCGAGATAATGTTCTCGACTTCCACACATTCTTCAAGGCTCCCAGAATTTTCGCCCCCTCCCCCACCCTATGATCCACTTCCGCTTCCATGGTTCCATCCGCTGCCAGATCCACTCCCAGATATCTAAAACACTTCACTTCCTCCAGTTTTTCTCCATTCAAACTCACCTCCCAATTGAATTGACCCTCAACCCTACTGTACCTAATAACCTTGCTCTTATTCACATTTACTCTTAACTTTCTTCTTTCACACACTTTACCAAACTCAGTCATCAGCTTCTGCAGTTTCTCACATGAATCAGCCACCAGCGCTGTATCATCAGCGAACAACAACTGACTCACTTCCCAAGCTCTCTCATCCCCAACAGACTTCATACTTGCCCCTCTTTCCAAAACTCTTGCATTTACCTCCCTAACAACCCCATCCATAAACAAATTAAACAACCATGGAGACATCACACACCCCTGCCGCAAACCTACATTCACTGAGAACCAATCACTTTCCTCTCTTCCTACACGTACACATGCCTTACATCCTCGATAAAAACTTTTCACTGCTTCTAACAACTTGCCTCCCACACCATATATTCTTAATACCTTCCACAGAGCATCTCTATCAACTCTGTCATATGCCTTCTCCACATCCATAAATGCTACATACAAATCCATTTGCTTTTCTAAGTATTTCTCACATACATTCTTCAAAGCAAACACCTGATCCACACATCCTTTACCACTTCTGAAACCACACTGCTCTTCCCCAGTCTGATGCTCTGTACATGCCTTCACCCTCTCAATCAATACCCTCCCATATAATTTGCCAGGAATACTCAACAAACTTATACCTCTGTAATTTGAGCACTCACTCTTATCCCCTTTGCCTTTGTACAATGGCACTATGCACGCATTCCGCCAATCCTCAGGCACCTGACCATGAGTCATACATACATTAAATAACCTTACCAACCAGTCAACAATACAGTCACCCCCTTTTTTAATAAATTCCACTGCAATACCATCCAAACCTGCTGCCTTGCCGGCTTTCATCTTCCGCAAAGCTTTTACTACCTCTTCTCTGTTTACCAACTCATTTTCCCTAACCCTCGCACTTTGCACACCACCTCGACCAAAACACGCTATATCTGCCACTCTATCATCAAACACATTCAACAAACCTTCAAAATACTCACTCCATCTCCTTCTCACATCACCACTACTTGTTATCACCTCCCCATTTGCGCCCTTCACTGAAGTTCCCATTTGCTCCCTTGTCTTTCGCACTTTATTTACCTCCTTCCAGAACATCTTTTTATTCTCCCTAAAATTTAATGATACTCTCTCACCCCAACTCTCATTTGCCCTTTTTTTCACCTCTTGCACCTTTCTCTTGACCTCCTGTCTCTTTCTTTTATACGTCTCCCACTCAATTGCATTTTTTCCCTGCAAAAATCGTCCAAATGCCTCTCTCTTCTATTTCACTAATACTCTTACTTCTTCATCCCACCACTCACTACCCTTTCTAATCAATCCACCTCCCACTCTTCTCATGCCACAAGCATCTTTTGCGCAATCCATCACTGATTCCCTAAATACATCCCATTCCTCCCCCACTCCCCTTACTTCCATTGTTCTCACCTTTTTCCATTCTGTACTCAGTCTCTCCTGGTACTTCCTCACACAAGTCTCCTTCCCAAGCTCACTTACTCTCACCACCCTCTTCGCCCCAACATTCACTCTTCTTTTCTGAAAACCCATACAAATCTTCACCTTAGCCTCCACAAGATAATGATCAGACATCCCTCCAGTTGCACTCTCAGCACATTAACATCCAAAAGTCTCTCTTTCGCGCGCCTGTCAATTAACGCGTAATCCAATAACGCTCTCTGGCCATCTCTCCTACTTACATAAGTATACTTATGTATATCTCGCTTTTTAAACCAGGTATTCCCAATCATCAGTCCTTTTTCAGCACATAAATCTACAAGCTCTTCACCATTTCCATTTACAACACTGAACACCCCATGTATACCAATTATTCCCTCAACTGCCACATTACTCACCTTTGCATTCAAATCACCGAACACTATAACCCGGTCTCGTGCATCAAAACCACTAACACACTCATTCAGCTGCTCCCAAAACACTTGCCTCTCATGATCTTTCTTCTCTTGCCCAGGTGCATATGCACCAATAATCACCCATCTTTCTCCATCAACTTTCAGTTTTACCCATATTAATCGAGAATTTACTTTCTTACATTCTATCACATACTTCCACAACTCCTGTTTCAGGAGTACTGCTACTCCTTCCCTTGCTCTTGTCCTCTCACTAACCCCTGACTTTACTCCCAAGACATTCCCAAACCACTCTTCCCCTTTACCCTTGAGCTTCGTTTTACTCAGAGCCAAAACATCCAGGTCCTTTCCTCAAACATACTACCTATCTCTCCTTTTTTCACATCTTGGATACATCCACACACATTTAGGCACCCCAATCTGAGCCTTCGAGGAGGATGAGCACTCCCCGCGTGACTCCTTCTCCTGTTTCCTATTTCAGAAAGTTAAAAAGAAAAATACAAGGAGGGGAGGATTTCTAGCCCCCCGCTCCCGTCCCCTCTATTCGCTTTCTACGACACGCGAGGAATGCGTGGGAAGTTTTCTTTCACCCCTATCCCCAGGGATAATATACATATATGTATACACATACACACACATACACACACACACGGACATATACACACACACACACATACATATATATACATGTGAAAAATGTAAGAAACAATTTAGAAAACTGAAACTTCTAGCTTGAAATGAAATGAAAAAATGAATGTCACATAATGGTTCAACCTCTGGCTATGGAAAGGAAATGTTTAATTTATTTACACAAACGTCAATAGTAGTTCTCATCAATTTAACCACTGTATCAATAAGCTTCAATGTCTAAGCTACATTTTTTCCAATTTCACTATTTTCTTGTCAAAGCACCATGTATGAAAACTATCACTCCAGTAACACAACTATAAACATTTACTTCCCCTTTAAAAAAAGTTCTGGGGAAGTCTGTCACGATACACTGCGGGACACTCTACCACATGGCGAGGTTTGTGTTGCAATGGTTCTTGATTCACAAACGTAGTAGCATCACTGGTGGGCCAAGGTAGTTCCGTTGGCGAAGAGGAGCTCATGAAACATGTCAGAAAGCATGCTACTGCAGGCAGGAGTGAAGGCTGATGCAAACTGGTATCGCTCTGAATGATGTGATGGGGACGAGATGATCCTCTGACTCACGTCAGTTCACTTTTTCTATTATCAACTAAGTTCTGTCGAGTCGGCAGTGGTCACATGTGTTTCTTGCTGCTGCTGCTGCTCCATATCATGCACAAAGGCCATTCCACATTCGTACAGAAGACACGAATATATATATATATATATATATTTTTTTTTATACTATTCGCCATTTCCCGCGATAGCGAGGTAGCGTTAAGAACAGAGGACTGGGCCTTTGAGGGAATATCCTCACCTGGCCCTCTTCTCTGTTCCTTCTTTTGGAAAAAAAAAAAAAAAACGAGAGGGGAGGATTTCCAGCCCCCCGCTCCCTTCCCTTTTAGTCGCCTTCTACGACACGCAGGGAATATATATATATACATATATATATATATATATATATATATATATATATATATATATATATATATATACATATATATATATATATATATATATATATATATATATATATATATATATATATATATATATATATATATATATATATATATATATATATACTATCCCTTCGGATTGGGGAGAATGTATTCCCATATATTGTATTCCCTACGTGTCGCAGAGGGCGACTAAGAGAAGAGGGAGCGGGGGGTTTGAAATCTTCCCCTCTTGTTTTTGATTTTCCAAAAGAATGAACAGAGAAGAGGGCCAAGTGAAGATATTCCCCAAAGGCTTAGTGGTTTGTTCTTAACTTTGCTTCGCTAACGCGGGAAGTGGCGAATAGTATGATGCATATATATATATATATATATATATATATATATATATATATATATATATATATATATATATATATATATATATATATATATATATATATATATATATATATATATATATATATATATATATATATATATATATATATATATATATATATATATATATAGCTGGTTTAAAAAGCGAGATATACATAAGTATACGTATGTAAGTAGGAGAGATGGCCAGAGAGCGTTATTGGATTACGTGTTAATTGACAGGCGCGCGAAAGAGAGACTTTTGGATGTTAATGTGCTGAGAGGTGCAGCTGGAGGGATGTCTAATCATAATCTTGTGGAGGCTAAGGTGAAGATTTGTATGGGTTTTCAGAAAAGAAGAGTGAATGTTAGGGTGAAGAGGGTGGTGAGAGTAAGTGAGCTTGGGAAGGAGACTTGTGTGAGGAAGTACCAGGAGAGACTGAGTACAGAATGGAAAAAGGTGAGAACAATGGAAGTAAGGGGAGTGGGGGAGGAATGGGATGTATTTAGGGAATCAGTGATGGATTGCGCAAAAGATGCTTGTGGCATGAGAAGAGTGAGAGGTGGGTTGATTAGAAAGGGTAGTGAGTGGTGGGATGAAGAAGTAAGATTATTAGTGAAAGAGAAGAGAGAGGCATTTGGACGATTTTTGCAGGGAAAAAATGCAATTGAGTGGGAGATGTATAAAAGAAAGAGACAGGAGGTAAAGAGAAAGGTGCAAGAGGTGAAAAAGAAGGCAAATGAGAGTTGGGGTGAGAGAGTATCATTAAATTTTAGGGAGAATAAAAAGATGTTCTGGAAGGAGGTAAATAAAGTGTGTAAGACAAGGGAGCAAATGGGAACTTCAGTGAAGGGCGCAAATGGGGAGGTGATAACAAGTAGTGGTGATATGAGAAGGAGATGGAGTGAGTATTTTTAAGGTTTGTTGAATGTGTTTGATGATAGAGTGGCAGATATAGGGTGTTGTGGTCGAGGTGGTGTGCAAAGTGAGAGGGTTAGGGAAAATGATTTGGTAAACAGAGAAGATGTAGTAAAAGCTTTGCGGAAGATGAAAGCCGGCAAGGCAGCAGGTTTGGATGGTATTGCAGTGGAATTTATTAAAAAAGGGGATGACTATTATTGACTGGTTGGTAAGGTTATTTAATGTATGTATGACTCATGGTGAGGTGCCTGAGGATTGGCGGAATGCGTGCATAGTGTCATTGTACAAAGGCAAAGGGGATAAGAGTGAGTGCTCAAATTACAGAGGTATAAGTTTGTTGAGTATTCCTGGTAAATTATATGGGAGGGTATTGATTGAGAGGGTGAAGGCATGTACAGAGCATCAGACTGGGGAAGAGCAGTGTGGTTTCAGAAGTGGTAAAGGATGTGTGGATCAGGTGTTTGCTTTGAAGAATGTATGTGAGAAATACTTAGAAAAGCAAATGGATTTGTATGTAGCATTTATGGATCGGGAGAAGGCATATGATAGAGTTGATAGAGATGCTCTGTGGAAGGTATTAAGAATATATGGTGTGGGAGGCAAGTTGTTAGAAGCAGTGAAAAGTTTTTATCGAGGATGTAAGGCATGTGTACGTGTAGGAAGAGAGGAAAGTGATTGGTTCTCAGTGAATGTAGGTTTGCGGCAGGGGTGTGTGATGTCCCCATGGTTGTTTAATTTGTTTATGGATGGGGTTGTTAGGGAGGTGAATGCAAGAGCTTTGGAAAGAGGGTCAAGTATGAAGTCTGTTGTGGATGAGAGAGCTTGGGAAGTGAGTCAGTTGTTGTTCGCTGATGATACAGCGCTGGTGGCTGATTCATGTGAGAAACTGCAGAAGCTGGTGACTGAGTTTGTAAAGTGTGTGAAAGAAGAAAGTTAACAGTAAATGTGAATAAGAGCAAGGTAATTAGGTACAGTAGGGTTGAGGGTCAAGTCAATTGGGAGGTAAGTTTGAATGGAGAAAAACTGGAGGAAGTAAAGTGTTTTAGATATCTGGGAGTGGATCTGGCAGCGGATGGAACCATGGAAGCGGAAGTGGATCATAGGGTGGGGGAGGGGGCGAAAATCCTGGGAGCCTTGAAGAATGTGTGGAAGTCGAGAACATTATCTCGGAAAGCAAAAATGGGTATGTTTGAAGGAATAGTGGTTTCAACAATGTTGTATGGTTCGAGGCGTGGGCTATGGATAGAGTTGTGCGCAGGAGGATGGATGTGCTGGAAATGAGATGTTTGAGGACAATGTGTGGTGTGAGGTGGTTTGATCGAGTAAGTAACGTAAGGGTAAGAGAGATGTGTGGAAATGAAAAGAGCGTGGTTGAGAGAGCAGAAGAGGGTGTTTTGAAATGGTTTGGGCACATGGAGAGAATGAGTGAGGAAAGATTGACCAAGAGGATATATGTGTCGGAGGTGGAGGGAACGAAGAGAAGTGGGAGACCAAATTGGAGGTGGAAAGATGGAGTGAAAAAGATTTTGTGTGATCGGGGCCTGAACATGCAGGAGGGTGAAAGGAGGGCAAAGAATAGAGTGAATTGGATCGATGTGGTATACCGGGGTTGACGTGCTGTCAGTGGATTGAATCAGGGCATGTGAAGCGTCTGGGGTAAACCATGGAAAGCTGTGTAGGTATGTATATTTGCGTGTGTGGACGTATGTATATACATGTGTATGGGGGTGGGTTGGGCCATTTCTTTCGTCTGTTTCCTTGCGCTACCTCGCAAACGCGGGAGACAGCGACAAATCAAAAAAAAAAAAAGAAATATATATATATATATATATATATATATATATATATATATATATATATATATATATATATATATATATCCATATATATATGTATATATATATATACATATATATATATATATATATATATATATATATATATATATATATATATATATATATATATATATATATATATACACTCGTATACATGGCTGGGTTGATTGTATTTCTATTTTGCTTTTCAATTCTTTCATATCTTTCAATTTTTGTTTGTTTAATCTTATACATATAAGTAAATGTACCTTGTAATTCACTGAGACCACTTTAATCGTATATTACGGCTTTGATGTAAGTATTTTTGAGGAATATATTGGCAGGGAGGGAGTGCTTTGAACATTAAAATGTAGGATGTTTCTCCTTATATTTAAAGGCAGCATTAGATTTTCAGCTAAGTAGGATTATTGTGGCAAGCACAAGACTTGCATACTTTCATCTGGAAAATAATTGATGATGAGTTTAAGAAACAGCTTTGGTTAATGTGGTGCAGGTGGCGGGAGTGGTGTGTCGCAGGCCCGAGTCCCAGTGTGAACCGCAGCTGTTTCCCTGCGCTTCCTCCTCCTCCTGTATCTCCAGAGACCGAGTGTGTGACCAAACCCCTGACTGCTCTGACAACAGGTGAGTTCTGACAACATGTGAGTCCTGACAACAGGTGAGTTCTGACAACATGTGAGCCCTGACAACAGATGAATCCTGACATATGAGTCCTGACAACATATGAATCCTGACAACAGATGAGTTCTGACAACATGTGAGCCCTGACAACAGATGAATCCTGACATATGAGTCCTGACAACATGTGAATCCTGACAACAGATGAGTTCTGACAACATGTGAGCTCTGACAACAGGTGAGTTCTGACAACATTTGTGCCCTGACAACAGATGAATCCTGACATGTGAGTCCTGACAACATGTGAGCCCCGACAAGAGGTGAGTCCTGACACCATGTGAATCCTGACAACATGTGAGTCCTGACAACAGGTAATTCCTGACAACATGTGAGTCTTGACAACAGGTGAACCTTGACAATATGTGAATCCTGACAACAGGTGAGTTCTGACAACATGTGAGCCCTGGCAACAGGTGAATCCTGACAACATGTGAGCCCTGACAACAAGTGAGTCCTGACAACGTGTGAGTCCTGACAACAGGTGAATCATGACAACATGTGTGTCCTGACAGCAGGTAGTATCTGACAACATGTGAGCCATGACAACATGTGAGCCCTGACAAGTCAACCCTGATCACGTTTCTATAATAAAAGTTCCTGGTCACCTTCCCTGTGACAATAGTGGCCAACTATCATCATTCCTGTGTAGTGGTCCCTGATCACCTTCCCTATGTAGTGGTCCCTGATCACCTTCCCTGTGTAGTGGTCCCTGATCACCTTCCCTATGTAGTGGTCCCTGATCACCTTCCCTATGTAGTGGTCCCTGATCACCTTCCCTATGTAGTGGTCCCTGATCACCTTCCCTATGTAGTGGTCCCTGATCACCTTCCCTATGTAGTGGTCCCTGATCACCTTCCCTATGTAGTGGTCCCTGATCACCTTCCCTATGTAGTGGTCCCTGATCACCTTCCCTATGTAGTGGTCCCTGATCACCTTCCCTATGTAGTGGTCCCTGATCACCTTCCCTATGTAGTGGTCCCTGATCACCTTCCCTATGTAGTGGTCCCTGATCACCTTCCCTATGTAGTGGTCCCTGATCACCTTCCCTATGTAGTGGTCCCTGATCACCTTCCCTGTATAGTGGTCCCTGATCACCTTCCCTATGTAGTGGTCCCTGATCACCTTCCCTATGTAGTGGTCCCTGATCATCCTCCCTATGTAGTGGTCCCTGATCACCTTCCCTGTATAGTGGTCCCTGATCACCTTCCCTATGTAGTGGTCCCTGATCACCTTCCCTATGTAGTGGTCCCTGATCACCTTCCCTATGTAGTGGTCCCTGATCACCTTCCCTATGTAGTGGTCCCTGATCACCTTCCCTATGTAGTGGTCCCTGATCACCTTCCCTATGTAGTGGTCCCTGATCACCTTCCCTATGTAGTGGTCCCTGATCACCTTCCCTATGTAGTGGTCCCTGATCACCTTCCCTATGTAGTGGTCCCTGATCACCTTCCCTATGTAGTGGTCCCTGATCACCTTCCCTATGTAGTGGTCCCTGATTACCTTCCCTATGTAGTGGTCCCTGATCACCTTCCCTATGTAGTGGTCCCTGATCACCTTCCCTATGTAGTGGTCCCTGATCACCTTCCCTATGTAGTGGTCCCTGATCACCTTCCCTATGTAGTGGTCCCTGATTACCTTCCCTATGTAGTGGTCCCTGATCACCTTCCCTATGTAGTGGTCCCTGATCACCTTCCCTATGTAGTGGTCCCTGATCACCTTCCCTATGTAGTGGTCCCTGATCACCTTCCCTGTGTAGTGGTCCCTGATCACCTTCCCTATGCAGTGGTCCCTGATCACCTTCCCTATGTAGTGGTCCCTGATCACCTTCCCTATGTAGTGGTCCCTGATCACTTTCCCTATGTAGTGGTCCCTGATCACCTTCCCTATGTAGTGGTCCCTGATCATCCTCCCTATGTAGTGGTCCCTGATCACCTTCCCTATGTAGTGGTCCCTGATCACCTTCCCTATGTAGTGGTCCTTGATCACCTTCCCTGTGTAGTGGTCCCTGATCACCTTCCCTATGTAGTGGTCCTTGATCACCTTCCCTGTGTAGTGGTCCCTGATCACCTTCCCTATGTAGTGGTCCCTGATCACCTTCCCTATGTAGTGGTCCCTGATCACCTTCCCTATGTAGTGGTCCCTGATCACCTTCCCTATGTAGTGGTCCCTGATCACCTTCCCTATGTAGTGGTCCCTGATCACCTTCCCTATGTTGTGGTCCCTGATCACCTTCCCTGTGTAGTGGTCCTTGATCACCTTCCCTATGTAGTGGTCCCTGATCACCTTCCCTATGTTGTGGTCCCTGATCACCTTCCCTATGTAGTGGTCCCTGATCACCTTCTCTATGCAGTGGTCCTTGATCACCTTCCCTGTGTAGTGGTCCCTGATCACATTCCCTATGTAGTGGTCCCTGATCATCCTCCCTATGTAGTGGTCCCTGATCACCTTCCCTGTGTAGTGGTCCCTGATCACCTTCCCTATGTAGTGGTCCCTGATCACCTTCCCTATGTAGTGGTCCCTGATCACCTTCCCTATGTAGTGGTCCCTGATCACCTTCCCTATGTAGTGGTCCCTGATCACCTTCCCTATGTAGTGGTCCCTGATCACCTTCCCTATGTAGTGGTCCCTGATCATCCTCCCTATGTAGTGGTCCCTGATCACCTTCCCTATGTAGTGGTCCCTGATCACCTTCCCTATGTAGTGGTCCCTGATCACCTTCCCTGTGTAGTGGTCCCTGATCACCTTCCCTATGTAGTGGTCCCTGATCACCTTCCCTGTGTAGTGGTCCCTGATCACCTTCCCTATGTAGTGGTCCCTGATCACCTTCCCTATGTAGTGGTCCCTGATCACCTTCCCTATGTAGTGGTCCCTGATCACCTTCCCTGTGTAGTGGTCCCTGATCACCTTCCCTATGTAGTGGTCCCTGATCACCTTCCCTGTGTAGTGGTCCCTGCTCACCTTCCCTATGTAGTGGTCCCTGATCACCTTCCCTGTGTAGTGGTCCCTGATCACCTTCCCTATGTAGTGGTCCCTGATCACCTCCCTATGTAGTGGTCCCTGATCACCTTCCCTATGCAGTGGTCCTTGATCACCCTCCCTATGTAGTGGTCCCTGATCACCTTCCCTGTGTAGTGGTCCCTGATCATCCTCCCTATATAGTGGTCCCTGATCACCTTCCCTATGTAGTGGTCCCTGATCACCTTCCCTGTGTAGTGGTCCCTGATCACCTTCCCTATGCAGTGGTCCCTGATCACCTTCCCTATGTAGTGGTCCCTGATCACCTTCCCTATGCAGTGGTCCCTGATCACCTTCCCTATGTAGTGGTCCCTGATCACCTTCCCTATGTAGTGGTCCTTGATCACCTTCCCTGTGTAGTGGTCCCTGATCACCTTCCCTATGTAGTGGTCCCTGATCACCTTCCCTATGTAGTGGTCCCTGATCACCTTCCCTGTATAGTGGTCCCTGATCACCTTCCCTATGTAGTGGTCCCTGATCACCTTCCCTGTGTAGTGGTCCCTGATCACCTTCCCTATGTAGTGGTCCCTGATCACCTTCCCTGTGTAGTGGTACCTGATCACCTTCCCTATGTAGTGGTCCCTGATCACCTTCCCTGTGTAGTGGTCCCTGATCACCTTCCCTATGTAGTGGTCCCTGATCACCTTCCCTGTGTAGTGGTCCCTGATCACCTTCCCTATGTAGTGGTCCCTGATCATCCTCCCTATGTAGTGGTCCCTGATCACCTTCCCTGTGTAGTGGTCCCTGATCACCTTCCCTATGTAGTGGTCCCTGATCACCTTCCCTATGTAGTGGTCCCTGATCACCTTCCCTGTGTAGTGGTCCCTGATCACCTTCCCTATGTAGTGGTCCCTGATCACCTTCCCTATGTAGTGGTCCCTGATCACCTTCCCTATGCAGTGGTCCCTGATCACCTTCCCTACGTAGTGGTCCCTGATCACCTTCCCTATGTAGTGGTCCCTGATCACCTTCCCTATGCAGTGGTCCCTGATCACCTTCCCTATGCAGTGGTCCCTGATCACCTTCCCTATGTAGTGGTCCCTGATCACCTTCCCTATGCAGTGGTCCCTGATCACCTTCCCTATGCAGTGGTCCCTGATCACCTTCCCTATGTAGTGGTCCCTGATCACCTTCCCTATGTAGTGGTCCCTGATCACCTTCCCTGTATAGTGGTCCCTGATCACCTTCCCTATGTAGTGGTCCCTGATCACCTTCCCTGTGTAGTGGTCCCTGATCACCTTCCCTATGTAGTGGTCCCTGATCACCTTCCCTGTGTAGTGGTCCCTGATCACCTTCCCTGTGTAGTGGTCCCTGATCACATTCCCTATTTTGTGGGGAGTTGGCGATAGATCATAAAACTGCTTAGCGCGATTACATTTTCTTATCAAGCTAAACTGAGTATTCTTTTCCAGACAACCCAGTCGTGGGCCAATCAGGCCTCCTGTTGTGTCTATCTTTCTCATGTAAACTTTGTAGCAGTACATGAGCACTTCCCCCTGGAGCCAGACCTAAGTACAACTCTATGTAGCATTATTCAAATACTTTCCTTTGTAGCCAGACGTAAACACTTCCATCTTCCTATGACCAGCGACGAGGCGGCAGAGCTGTGCCAGGACGTGGGTGTGACGAGACTGAGGAGCAACACCGCCCTGAACATCCCTGGGGCCACCGTGGGAACTGTGTTCGTCAAACACCAGCAGGAGTGGGGCACAGTGTGTGACGACAACTTCTTCGCCACCGACGCCAAGGTACCGTTACCCATCACCACCTGAACCTGTTAAGTCATGATGGTGCTACTGTATCATGTTGCTACTGTATCATGTTGCTACTGTATCATTAACACTTCAACGCGAGTGAGGTCGGTACTGGCGTATCTTTTCCTCCACTAGCATCTCGAGTAGGCAACATGGACCTTTCCGTTTCTTAAGCAATACAAGACGGTACTTAAACTGGAAGAAAAACAGTTTTTTTTTTCTTACATTGGGAGAGTTGTTGCTGTGTAAACGCAGTTCTCTCATTCACTGACACTTGAGGACAATGTAACTCAGGAACAGGCGGTTCTGTAATGCAATAGCTTTCGCCTTTCTTTATCATACTCTGTCATACAGGTCATTTCTTACACTGTAGCCCTGGCAGCTGGCTATATCATATCCTGTAACCCTCCATGGGTAGATTACATGGTGCTCCTGGCAGCTGGCTATGATATATCCTGTACCCCACCAGGGGTAGATTACATGGTGTTCCTGAAAGCTACCGGGCCTTTATGTATCCTGTACCTCTTTATAGAGGAGGATGTTTTGCCTCACTGGCCAGTCGTCCCAACCCGAGACACCGGTGAGGAATTTCATTACTGAGATTTAAAGTGCAGCAGGAGAAGAGGCAGTGCTTGAGTCAGGTCTCACGATATTAGACATTTTGATAATTTCACTGAGAAT
This sequence comes from Panulirus ornatus, assembly GCF_036320965.1. Classification (NCBI taxonomy): domain Eukaryota; kingdom Metazoa; phylum Arthropoda; class Malacostraca; order Decapoda; family Palinuridae; genus Panulirus; species Panulirus ornatus. The sequence continues at coordinate 22,682,737 of NC_092239.1, forward strand.
TAATCAAGGAATTGACACTAGAAAACTGTGATGACACTATTTTCTCACGACAGGTGTTGTGTAGGAACTTGGGCTATGGCTCTGGGTGGACAGTGGCCTTCGCTCAGGCCTACCTGGGTCAAGGTCAGGGTAAGATCTGGCTGCAGGAACCGGGCTGCAGGGGCAACGAGGAGTGGCTCGGTCAGTGTCCTGGCTCAGACTGGGACGTGACCAACTGTGAACACAGGGAAGATCTGGCCGTCTTCTGCTACGATGGGGTGAGTCCAGGTTACTAATTCTTTCTTTTGACAGAGATGACGAGAATAGTTGGTTGTAGGAGGAACATGGATATCAGACGTCGTTCTCGTGGTTATTTCTGGTATAATCATCATAATTAGTGTAGTCACTATATGCAGGAGTTCCTATTGGCTTCTCAGTTAGCTGTAGTGGCTTAGGTATATATGAACGTATTGGCCTCTTGGGTTTATCTCCTCAAATTTTCGGATGAATATTCTGTGAAAACCATCACTTGTGCCTGTATCCCTTGCCTGATGGGTTGTGTTAACACTTTCAGGATCATCTTATCATCATATATGAACTTTACCTTTGTCGTACCAACGTGCAATGAAGCTTGAATAGCCAACACACTTTTATTGACTTTGTCCACTCATATTACCTCTGTTCTAGAAACAAAGAATCTCTCTTTGTTCTTTCTTTCTCTCTACTGTGCAGTGCAATGCTCTTTGCTTTTTCAGGGAAAGTCAATATGAAAAAAGTTTTATCTAACATTTGGCTCTTTTGCGTTTTTTTGTTTCTTTGTTCCTTGTTTAAGCTTCTTACTGATATTGGTCAAGTTCGGGATCTGTAAGGATATGTGCCTGTCATCTGTCAAAGGGATTACTATTTCTTATTAGCTTCATCAGTCTATTTGAGGAAGCTTCTGTCCAATTGCGGAAGAAAGTGGTGTTGTGAAAATGAGGTTGTAGGGAAAAAATGATGTAATGAAGATGAGAATCTAGTAAGGATGGGCTTTAACCCGACCTATAAGGTCCGGTAGATGGCTCATTGTGCCGGGGATCTAGTGAAGATGAGGATGCAATAAAGATGGCTTCTCCTTTAACCCTTACGGGTCAGTCAAAGGCCTTTTGGTCACATCAAAGTCCAATGGTGTGAATTTGGCCTTTGACTTGATTCTCAGATTGATTCAATCTGGCTTTATCAGCCGGTTTCAAGCACCTCATAAAGCTAATCCCTCCATTACGTGAGGAGTTCAATACATCAGGGCATCCAGATATATGCGACACTAGCAGAGAAGATGTTAAAGCAGTGGAAGGTGAGAATAGGAGACTGAGGAGGGAAGTGTAAGTCTGAGAGTGAGCGCGGAGTGAGGGCAGGAGAGGTGCAATGGCGGAGGTAAAGGCGGATTCACTCCTCACACGCTCTCATAGTTGTCAGACGTGGATGGCGGCCACAATCTTCCAGGAATGAGAGAGGATCGATCATAACACTGAATTCTGGCAACTGACAGACGGCGATGTGGGAACTAACGAACAACAGCCTGGCAACCAACAGACTGTCCTTGCAACTAACGGACAGCTTGCCGATAACTGTCAGACAACGTCCTGGCAGCTAACAAACAGTGTCCCAACAACTAACAGACAACATCCTGGCAGCTAACAAACAGTGTCCCAACAACTACTAGACAACATCCTGGCAGCTAACAAACAGTGTACCAGCAACTAACAGACAACATCCTGGCAGCTAACAAACAGTGTCCCAACAACTAACAGACAACATCCTTGCAGCTAACAAACAGTGTCCCAACAACTAACAGACAACATCCTTGCAGCTAACAAAGTGTCCCAACAACTAACAGACAACATCCTTGCAGCTAACAAACAGTGTCCCAACAACTAACAGACAACATCCTGACAGCTAACAAACAGTGTACCAGCAACTAACAGATAACATCCCGGCAGCTAACGGACAGCGGCTTGACATACAAACTTCTTGGGATAGTAATAAGAGGCAACAGCATGGGGGTTTCTTGAAGAGAATGTGGTAACTGTCACAGCCGGGGTACACCAGCGGTAGGAACAGCCTTTACTACGGTAACGGATCATAAGTCAGCAGAAAAATATTCTCGTTGCCCGATCAGAACAAAGGACGTGACGTTATTGCTATTGCCTTCAGGAAGACCAACGACAAAGTGTCCCACGGTAAACTGATGAGCAAAATCAAGTCTATAGAAGGAGTTGGTAATATCCATAACTGGTTAGAAGTGCCACTGGGACGGACAGGACACGAAATGTAATGTATGGAAATGTATATTGATGGTGAGCAGTTACCAGTGGTGGGTGTTCCCTGGGGGTCAAGTGATGGCTCCAGAACTTTTCATGATGCATATTGATGAACTTTATTGCGAACTAAACTTCAAGATATCAGGATGGGCGGCTGACATAACAGAGTGCGCCCGTGTCGACGGAGAGGGACTAATGAGGTTTACAACATGACCTTCAGCAACGAAATAAGCGGCAAATGCCCTTTAATGTGGGTGTAAATAACGAGTGTTACCAGCTGGTACACAGAAGGCAGAGAAGAAAATGAAAGGGGTCACTCAACAGTGCATCATAAGTCAAAGATATTGGCAAAATAATGAAGAAAATAATCTAAAGTTTTCGCAGCAGCGTGAACCCGATACCAAAAAATGCAAATCAGGTATTTAACTTCACTGGCGGAAGTTTCACGTGTAAAGTACAGAAATTTGGAGTGTGGAGTGCACATTTGTGCAGATATAGCTGAACATGGACAGCGTCGAGTCACATAGCTGAATCCCTCACTGTGACACAAAGGTGAATGCTAGAGCAGCTGGATCTATTCAAACGTAAAAAAGCTGATTACGGAGACAAATGAGAGTATGTTATAAATCAATCAATGGATTTGATGACATACATACTAATCTATTAATAACTAAAGTGCTAGATGTTGTCACCAGAAGGACTAGGATGAAACATTTAAAAATGTCTTTACAAATAACATTACTGGTGAAGGAATCCGGCCGGACTGTGGGAGCAGTAGTGACCAGTCCCACAACTGGAACACTGAGAGTTAGATTCAACAACACCATAAAGAGAAAATTACCACCAAACCTCGAACCTTTAATCTAGGGACAGCTACACACCTAGATTCCTGTGGTATTACCTTCGTCAGTTTATTTAGGCCTGTTGTACCCTGCCAGACACTTTCCCTTCCGCACCCACCTACTCACTCAAGTTGCCATCCAATCAAGTTCCTTTAAACTTTCTACAAGTCTTAAATTCACAGTTCTAGTAGTCAACTTATTCCTCTCATCATCTCTTCATTCCAAATCAATGTTGTTCTGTATCTGTTCTAATCTGAGTATTTTACCGACATTTCAGTAATCTAGCCCACTCATCCATCCATCACACCCATCAAATCACTCATTGCTCCACGCCTTTCCGCGGAAAACAATTCTAATTTCCCTAGTCTTTCTTTGTTGGAAAGATTTCTTATGCTTGGGGTTATTTTTGTCACCATTCTCTGTATGTTTTCAAGAGAATTTATATCCATCCTGCAATTCGATTATCCAGAACTCCACTGCATATCAGTGTGTTGGTCTCACTACACTGGCTGCTGAATATTGTATAACATCCTCTTTATGCTTAAAATGAATATTTTAGAAATAAGTTCCAATATTCTATTCGCTTTTCTCTTCAGACGTCTATTCATAATTGCATTGGTTTTAGGTCGGCGCATATCAGTACTTCAAGATCTCTCTCATACTCATTTCCCAGTCTCTATGTTGTTGTGGTGGACCCCCGTTGCATCTCCCACATTTGTTAGTACTAAATTTCACTTGCCACATTTTCATTTAATCAGTTAACCTTAATTAACTTGTCGTTAGTAAATCTACCAGTACTACAGGTGTCACCCATGTCTTAGTCATCTATGTATATGTCATGAATGATATAGTTCCCAGGATGGATGCCTTGGGAACGCCACTAGTCAGCCATACATGCTTATCCTCTCTGTCCTGTCAGTCTGCCATGTTTTGATCCATTTCAGAACTTCCTCACTAATGCATTTCACTTCTCTTTTCTCGACTAGCCTGTCATGAAGAACTGTGTTGACTGAAGCCGAGGTAAATGATATCATACTTTTCATCACTGTCATCCACTTCGAATACATTTTTGAAACGATAACAAATTTTGAATACAAGGTCCGCCCTCTGTAGACCCACATTGTCAAAAATCTAATAGATTTTTTATCTTTGTTTTAGTTCTAGTCTTAACTTCCAGTACTACATCTGGAAACTTTCCCGATACTGTACTGACGTGACACTAGCGAGGCGATAGTCAGAGGCTGAAGAACCATCACCCATTCTAAATTGTGGAAATACATTTGTCATTTTGTGTGATGTGTTAGTGACTCATGAACCTACGTAGAGATTCATGAGTTATGCTTGTTGTTGCACGACTAATTTCCTCCTTCCACTCCTTTCAGACTCTGGAATAAATTTCACCTGGTCTTGGAGGGTTACTGGGATTTAACTGGGATATTTAAGATGTAAAGGTTGATGTACTTAAGTTTATATTCGTAAATGAAAAAAGGATAGATAGACAGAAAATTGGAGTGATGTTGAATTATTGACTTTCCAATCTTTGCTGTATAATGTCCCTGAAGGCCTTCTTGTCCTGTGGTGTCCATCCCTTCATCATTTTTCTCATGAGTTCAGTAGGGGGGGAGGGGGGTGGCCACTTTCCTATCCTGTGTCCCACCACTGGTTAAACCTCAGTGTCCAAGCTTTGGTCCAGTATCACGTCTATGTCCCACCATTGGTCTAATATAATTACCTCAGTGTCTCTCTACTGGTCTGATATAGCCTCAGTGCCCCACTACTGGTCTGACATAGCCTCAGTGCTCCACTACTGGTCCAGTATAACCTCAGTGCTCCACTACTGGTCCAGTATAACCTCAGTGCCCCACTACTGGTCCAGTATAACCTCAGTGCTCCACTACTGGTCTAGTATAACCTCAGTGCCCCACTACTGGTCCAGTATAACCTCAGTGCTCCACTACTGGTCCAGTATAACCTCAGTGCCCCACTACTGGTCTAGTATAACCTCAGTGCTCCACTACTGGTCTAGTATAACCTCAGTGCTCCACTACTGGTCTAGTATAACCTCAGTGCTCCACTACTGGTCTAGTATAACCTCAGTGCTCCACTACTGGTCTAATATAACCTCAGTGCTCCACTACTGGTCCAGTATAACCTCAGTGCTCCACTACTGGTCTAGTATAACCTCAGTGCTCCACTACTGGTCTAGTATAACCTCAGTGCTCCACTACTGGTCTAGTATAACCTCAGTGCTCCACTACTGGTCTGGCATAACATTAGAATTGTTGACGTGTAATTTAATGTGAATGTGTAATATAAGCTTTAATCGCCTTCCACTGGTCTAAACCATAGCGAGTGGTCACAGGGGTAACCAACAGACGTCTCCTGCAGGGAATGGAGGTACGGCTGAAGGGAGGGCGGACGCAGAGCTCTGGACAGCTGGAGGTGAAGTTGGGCGGGAAGTGGGGTACCATCTGCCACACTCGCTTTGACGACCTTGATGCTCAGGTGAGGTCAGGCTCTTGTCTTCCTTCATATTGTCGAAGTCTTTATCAGTTTTCAGCCAAGTCTTCTCTGACATTTGTCATATATATTTAATATGAAGTTACATACGACAACACAGCTTTCTATCTAAACAATAAATATAGATTGTTATTAGATTACTCTAAAGGGAGATGGTAATCTCCTTTGTTGTTGATAGAGGCTTGAGATGTGTTATTTTGTCTTGTCATTTTTGTGTTTGGTGACGGAACTGAGAAAAGGGTTATGGTAACGCAAGTAACAACAACACAGAGCTTTACCGCATACTGTACACAGATGATGTAGCGGGAGGGGAGGTGTAGCAACTGAAGGTACAGGGTTATGGTGAAAAGGTGAAATGGAATGAGTGAATACATGAGTGGCAGGTGTCCCACGGTGCTGGTGTAGGTGAAGGTGGTGAGGGGGTAGTCCATGGGAGATATGCGTGGATGCCAGCTCCTCGTGGAGTTTCTATGGGAAAGAAATTTGACGCATGCCAAGGACTTGAGGGAGTAGCGGCTGCCGTTAGTGCCTGAGTTGCAGGAGCGCCTCGAGCTTGGCCGTAAATCCAATAGTGGCAGTTGCTTCTCGAGACGAGCGGAGCGAAGATCTATGTGAGTCCTGCTGAGGGGCGCCGTGGGAGATGAAGCACCACTGAGTCCTGCCGGGAAGATGAAGCGTCAGGAATCACACAGGGGACTGCTACTGACCGTGGAGACGCCCTAATGGCTCCTAGACTCTGGTTTAACATGATCAAAATATCAGGCACCAAATCGGTGCACTTGTTGGCTGATACAGGTGGACTGCCTGACTGACTCGGTGATGTCTGCTGCATCATTCATTTGCGACTAAACCAAGTCACTCTGTAGGTGGTCATGGGGGAAGGAAAAGCGGCTCCACTGGTGAAGTTGGCCCCTCGAAAACTGTAGGCGTTGTTGATTGGCGGAGATTCGAAGGATGTACATGCTGAACACATGCACACCTGGCATGATATAGGTTCATGCCTAACACACACACACACACACACACACACACACACACACACACACACACTTACCATTATGTACTTATATGCTTAACACATCCACACCTTCCTTTACATAAGTTCGTGCTTAACACATGCACACTTGCCATTATGTAGGTTCGTGCTTAACACAAGTGCACCTGCAATTTTATAGGTACGTGCTTAACACATGCACACCTACCATTGTATAGGTATGTGCATAACACTTATACACATCTCATTATATGGGTACGTGCATAACACATATACACATCTCATTACATAGGTACGTGCATAACACATATACACATCTCATAATACAGGTACGTGCATAACACATTTACACATCTCATTACACTGTATATAGGTAGGTACATAATACATATGCACCTCTCATTATAAAGGTACGTGCATAAAGCATGCACGTCTGCCGTTATATATAGGTACGTGCATAATGCATGCATACCTGTCTACGTGCATAACACATGCACGCCTGCCATTACAAGGTACGTGCATAACACAAGTACACCTGTCTATCTGTTTATTGACAAAGAACAAGACGATGAACCAGGGCGCAGATTATCCCACGTACTTTCCACACATCACCATGCGGTGGGCAGCGCCGGTACCTTCCTGGCCACACTGTACCTGGCCACAATGTACCTGGCCAGACTGCACCTGGCCACACTGTACCTGGCCACAATGTACCTGGCCAGACTGCACCTGGCCACATGATGATCACTGGTAATGACTCATTAATAACTGGTGTCACTATCGACCAGTCACAGCTGGTGTATCACTGTAACGGGTAAAGCCTTCATTCCAAGTCAGGCAGATTAGGTACGTATTTCACATTTGTAAGAACTTTAAGTATATTCTTATTTTTCTTAATGTTGTAATCATACTATCATCTTATCAAGTAACGTTTACAGGAGGAGGAGCTACTGTATGTAAGCTGTACCACCGTCCTTGGGCCTTTTTGTCCGTTGCTCCTACGTTGTGATTCTTGTTACAGGTGGCGTGTAGGATGCTTGGTTACCATGGCCAGGCCCAGGCACAGAGGGTGGTGGGGCGCGGCCCAGGGCCCATGTGGCACCTGCTCCTCGACTGTCTGGGTACTGAGAAAGACCTCCAGGGCTGCCGCATCAGGCTTAACAACGGCACCTGCTCCTCCACTGGCATGGCAGGTGTTACCTGCTCCCACAGGTGAGTCTTCACCAGCACTGCAGGTGTAACTCCTTTAGGTGTAATATTCTCCTCCTGTTCCCCAAACTGCTCTACTATGGACTGTACCACTCTCTAAATGCCTAGCTTTGGGCTGTACAACTCTCTATGTGCCTTACTGTGGGCTTTGCCACTCCCTAGCTGCTTTCTTGTGGACTGTACTACTTTCCAGTTGTCTTACTATGGACTGCACCACTCCTTAGCTGCCTTACTGTGGGTAGTCCAGCACCACTCCCAGGTCTCCTTTCTGTGGACTGTACCACTCTCTAAATGCCCTACTGTGGGCTGCATTACTATCTTTTTTCTTCTTTCTGCGGGATGTACCGCCTGCCAGCTGTCTGTACTATTCCCTATGTGCCTGACTCTGGGATAGACCCCTCACCATCTGCCTTACTGTGGGTTGTGCCACTCACGTATAACCTCACTCAGAGGTAGCCCCTCCGGACACTGCAGTTGTGGTGAACTTCATGGTTTTTATATGCAGCACAGGTCACCATGGTCAGGGGTGGTAGCCTGTACCAGACTTGGGCCATTATACGCACATAAACCAAAAACGTATTATTTTCTAGGATGTTCTACGCCTGTAGAGCGTCTGGATGGCGTTCTTAAGTCAAACTCATTTTTTTTTTTTTTCAAATCTAAAGATTCTGCAACTTCCTATTGGATTTATTAATTTCCGTAATATAGACAGAGATATAGGCGACCAAGCTATTATTCAGTACAGTAAAATTACAGTCAATATATGATTCAGACATTACGTCATCAGTAATAAAGTTTACAGACAGTTTATATTTGTCACCAAATTTAATGAAATCTGTGACGATGTGGCAAAATGTGCACGAACTGTGTATCGTCTCCCTCGCTCCTGTCTACTGATAGACTGAACAGATACCCTTGATAAGGTGTTCAGCAACCATAGTTCCGCCTATCCTTCACACACACACACACACACACACACACACACACACACACACACACACACACACACACACACACCATGAACCAGAACCCAGTCTCAAAATCATTGCAGATAATCTCAACATCTAAATCAGTGGATGAAAATGTTGCACATACATACATGTAGATGTACAGATGGAGAAGCTGACCGCAAACATGTAGAGCTGTGGGTGGAGAGGCTTACCGCACAGCACATTAACCTATGGGTGGAGAAACTGGCTATACACACATAGATGTCCTAGCGGAGACGTTACTGGGCTCGTGAGTGTACACTCGTCTCTACATCAGGTTGAAGTACACTGCTCTACTTGACCTTACTCTGGTCTGTATCATCGTCTTTTCGTCCAGGTCTGTACTTGACCTTACTCTGGTCTGTATCATCGTCTTTTCGTCCAGGTCTGGACTGCACACATCTCTTAATAATTTTGAGGTGGTTCTCGCCCTTCCTCCTCAGCTTTGCACTGTACCACTTCCTGATTACAGAGTACAGGCGTTACCTCTAAACAGTTTACAGTGAGTTCTGTCACTGGCTTCTCTTGCCGTTTTACCGACCATTGTCGGTGCTATCTACCTCCCTAGCTCATCCCAAAATCATCTGGTACGCAACGTCGAATCCGAGGGCATCTTAGACGAGCAAGAGATGATGTAACTTCGGCGGCTTTCCCGGGGTGGGCACTCTTGTTCATCTATTTTACAAAGTGACGTTTATATGTGGAACACCTCGTATCAACACACAGTTACGCCTTCATTTGAGCGATCACTCTCATATCCCGCTCAGAAATCACAGTTAAGCCTCTGGTGTTAAACCTCTGGGCATCTGGCCGCCTCAACACACCTTACACAATTTGCCTGTCATCTGCCTTGCTCCCCGATTTAGCTAATTTCGCTTGTGATTCCCCTCTAGTTCAGCTCCACCTGATTCTTGAGATTTCACTGCCAACTTTCCTTAATCGTCATAAACAAGTGACGGATTAATTTGATTGATTTCCCAAGCAAAAGTTGAATATAAATCAAGACATAAATTCGTGATAAGATATATGGTACATCGGGAAGAAAGTACTCAAGTCAACAATGCATTTCAGTGGCGGGCAGCTGGACGCAGCGCTACGGTCGCTGTTACCAGCGGACTGCGGACAGCCCGAAGACGCCTCCAGGCAGTTCCTTACCAAGCTGGCAAAAGTACGCAGCGGGAAGGTACCCTCACGATTCGATGCCCCCTGGCTCGTCTCCCTCCGCTCCGCTAGACAGGTACGTAGATCATCCCAACCATTACATGGTCTGATTACCAGTGCCGCTGGTCTTACCATAGACCCCATCTTCTGACCACCAGCACAAATTGTTTTTACCGTAGTCCCTGTCTTCTGACCACCAGCACCACTTAGTAGTACATGTCCTCTGACCACCACTGGGACAGGGGCCAACCCTGGATCAGTCAGACGGGTGCCACTTGTAAACATTTGTCAATGGACAAAACCGCTCTGAGTTTACCAGAAGGACCCGTGTGTGTGTGGTGATACTGTGGTCATCATTCACAAGGGTCATGTCATCATGGTGCAGGTGCTAAGAATAAGCAACGAAACACTGTCAGTCTGCCTTGGGGAACATAGATAAGGCTTTTGCTTTCTTGACATTCTTAAATGAAGACAATTATTCAAAAATGAAGACAACTGACATCTTACTACTGACACCTTATCAACAGATCACCAGAGAATGTGAGACTTACTCCTGTTGTGAGGTGTTGTGGGCAGACTTGACCACTTCTAGGGTAAGATGGTATATATCTCGTGTACCCTTCTGTTATGATGTTGGTATACCTGAGGATGTTATACCCTTCTGTTATGATGTTGGTATACCTGAGGATGTTATACCCTTCTGTTATGATGTTGGTATACCTGAGGATGTTATACCCTTCTGTTATGATGTTGGTATACCTGAGGATGTTATACCCTTCTGTTATGATGTTGGTATACCTGAGGATGTTATACCCTTCTGTTATGATGTTGGTATACCTGAGGATGTTATACCCTTCTGTTATGATGATGGTATACCTGAGGATGTTATACCCTTCTGTTATGATGATGGTATACCTGAGGATGTTATACCCTTCTGTCATGATGATGGTATACCTGAGGATGTTATACCCTTCTGTTATGATGATGGTATACCTGAGGATGTTATATCCTTCTGTCATGATGGTGGTATACCTGAGGATGTTATACCCTTCTGTTATGATGATGGCATCCCTGAGGATGTTATACCCCTCTGTCATGATGGTGGTATATATGAGGATGTTATATCCTTCTGTCATGATGATGGTATACCTGAGGATGTTATACCCTTCTGTCATGATGATGGTATACCTGAGGATGTTATACCCTTCTGTCATGATGGTGGTATACATGAGGATGTTATATCCTTCTGTCATGATGATGGCATACCTGAGGATGTTATACCCTTCTGTCATGATGATGGTATACCTGAGGATGTTATACCCTTCTGTCATGATGATGGTATACCTGAGGATGTTATACACTTCTGTTATGATGATGGTATACCTGAGGATGTTATACCCTTCTGTCATGATGGTGGTATACATGAGGATGTTATATCCTTCTGTCATGATGATGGTATACCTGAGGATTTTATACCCTTCTGTCATGATGATGGTATACCTGAGGATGTTATACCCTTCTGTTATGATGATGGTATACCTGAGGATGTTATACCTTCTGTCATGATGATGGTATACCTGAGGATGTTATACCTTCTGTCATGATGATGGTATACCTGAGGATGTTATACCCTTCTGTCATGATGATGGTATACCTGAGGATGTTATACCCTTCTGTCATGATGATGGTATACCTGAGGATGTTATATCCTTCTGTCATGATGATGGTATACCTGAGGATGTTATACCCTTCTGTCATGATGATGGTATACCTGAGGATGTTATACCCTTCTGTCATGATGATGGTATACCTGAGGATGTTATACCCTTCTGTCATGATGATGGTATACCTGAGGATGTTATACCCTTCTGTCATGATGGTGGTATACCTGAGGATGTTATACCCTTCTGTCATGATGATGGTATACCTGAGGATGTTATACCCTTCTGTCATGATGATGGTATACCTGAGGATGTTATACCCTTCTGTCATGATGATGGTATACCTGAGGATGTTATACCCTTCTGTCATGATGGATGGTATACCTGAGGATGTTATACCTTTCTGTCATGATGATGGTATACCTGAGGATGTTATAGCCTTCTGTCATGATGATGGTATATCTGAGGATGTTATACCCTTCTGTCATGATGATTATATACCTTAGGATGTTATACCCTTCTGTCATGATGATGGTATACCTGAGGATGTTATACCTTTCTGTCATAATGATGGTATACCTAAGGATGTTATACCCTTCTCTCATGATGATGTTATAAATGAGGATGTTATATCCTTCTATCATGATAATGGTATACCTGAGGATGTTATACCCCTCTGTCATGATGATGGTATACCTGAGGATGTTATAGCCCTTCTGTCTGATGATGGTATACCTGAGGATGTTATACCCTTTGTCATGATGATGGTATACCTGAGGATGTTATACCCTTCTGTCATGATGATGGTATACCTGAGGCTGTTATACCCTTCTGTCCTGATGATGGTATACCTGAGGATGTTATTACCCTTCTGTCATGATGATGGTATACCTGAGGATGTTATACCCTTCAGTCATGATGTGGTATACCTGAGGATGTTATACCCTTCTGTCATGATGATGGTATACATGAGGATGTTATACCCTTCTGTCATGATGATGGTATACCTGAGGATGTGTACCCTTCTGTCTTGATGATGGAGTACCTGAGGATGTTATACCCTTCTGTCATGATGATGGTATACCTGAGGATGTTATACCCTTTCTGTCATGATGGTGGTATACCTGAGGATGTTATACCCCCTTCTGTCATGATGATGGTATACCTGAGGATTTATACCCTTCTGTCATGATGATGGTATACCTGAGGATGTTATACCTTCTCGTCATGATGATGGTATACCTGAGGATGTTATACCCTTCTGTCATGATGATGGTATACCTGAGGATGTTATACCCTTCTGTCATGATGATGGTATACCTGAGGATGTTATACCCTTCTGTCATGATGATGGTATACCTGAGGATGTTATAACCCTTCTGTCATATGGGTATACTGAGGATGTTATACCTCTGTCATGATGATGTATACTGAGATTATACCCTTGTCATGATGATGGTATACCTGAGGATGTTATACCCTTCTGTCATGATGATGGTATACTGAGGATGTTATACCCTTCTGTCATGATGATGGTATACCTGAGGATGTTATACCGTTCTGTCATGATGGTGATATACATCGGGGTGTTATACCCTTCTGTCATGATGGTGGTATACCTGGGATGTTATACCCTACTGTCATGATGGTGGTATACCTCTGGGTGTTATACCCTTCTGTCTTGATGATGGTATACCTGAGGATGTTATACCCTTCTGTCTTGATGATGGTGTACCTGAGGATGTTATACCCTTCTGTCATGATGGTGGTATACCTGAATATATTATACCCTTCTGTCTTGATGGTGGTATACCTGAGGATGTTATATCCTTCTGTCATGATGATGGTATACCTGAGGATGTTATACCCTTCTGTCATGATGGTATATCTTAGGATGTTATACCCTTCTGTCATGATGATGGTATACCTGAGAATGTTATACCCTTCTGTCATGTTGATGGTATACCTGAGGATGTTATACCCCTCTGTCATAATGGTGGTATACCTGAGGATGTTATACCCTTCTGTCATGATGATGGTATACCTGAGGATGTTATACCCTTCTGTCATGATGATGGCATACCTGAGGACATTATACCCTTCTGTTTTGATGATGGTATACCTGAGGATGTTATACCCTTCTGTCATGATGATGGTATACCTGAGGATGTTATAACCTTCTGTCATGATGATGGTATACCTGAGGATGTTATAATCTGTCATGATGGTGATATACCTCGAGGCGTTATATTCTTCTGTCATGATGGTGATATACCTCGAGGTGTTATAATCTGTCATGATGGTGATATACCTCGAGGTGTTATAATCTGTCATGATGGTGATATACCTCGAGGTGTTATATTCTGTCATGATGGTGATATACCTCGAGGTGTTATATTCTTCTGTCATGATGGTGATATACCTCGAGGTGTTATATTCTTCTGCCATGATGGTGATATACCTCGAGGTGTTATATTCTTCTGCCATGATGGTGATATACCTCGAGGTGTTATATTCTTCTGTCATGATGGTGATATACCTCGAGGTGTTATATTCTTCTGTCATGATGGTGATATACCTCGAGGTGTTATATTCTTCTGCCATGATGGTGATATACCTCGAGGTGTTATAATCTGTCATGATGGTGATATACCTCGAGGTGTTATATTCTTCTGTCATGATGGTGATATACCTCGAGGTGTTATATTCTTCTGTCATGATAGTGATATACCTCGAGGTGTTATATTCTTCTGCCATGATGGTGATATACCTCGAGGTGTTATATTCTTCTGTCATGATGGTGATATACCTCGACGTGTTATATTCTTCTGTCATGATGGTGATATACCTCGACGTGTTATATTCTTCTGTCATGATGGTGATATACCTCGAGGTGTTATATTCTTCTGTCATGATGGTGATATACCTCGACGTGTTATATTCTTCTGTCATGATGGTGATATACCTCGACGTGTTATATTCTTCTGCCATGATGGTGATATACCTCGAGGTGTTATATTCTTCTGTCATGATGGTGATATACCTCGACGTGTTATATTCTTCTGTCATGATGGTGATATACCTCGAGGTGTTATATTCTTCTGTCATGATGGTGATATACCTCGAGGTGTTATATTCTTCTGTCATGATGGTGATATACCTCGAGGTGTTATATTCTGTCATGATGGTGATATACCTCGAGGTGTTATACACCTTCTGTCGCTAAGTGTTTTATTCCAGGATTCACAACGATCAACTACCAACGCTGACATTAATAACAACTGGTACAACACAGACCGTTCTCGGATCCTGTTAAATGTGTTACTCCAGACTGTGTTACTGTTGAGTGTGTTACCAAAGAGGTGCTACTCTTGGTGGTGTTACTCTTGGTGTTGTTACTGAAGAGTGTCTTAATCATGAATATCTTACTTGTGTGTTACAGATGATTCTGTAACTAACGCCTGTGTGTATAATACCTTTGTTATAAACACCTGGGTTTCTATCGCATGTGTTGCTAACGATTGTGTTAGTAACACCTGTGTGGGAGTAATAACTTTGTTACTAACGGCTCTGTGTTAATATTGGCTGTTTCGTCAACACCTGTGTTACTAACACAAATGTTACTAAAGACATTGTTACTAACGCTTGTGTGTGAATAATGACTATGTAACCAATACCTGTGTTAGTAACGCCTGTGTGTGAGTAATGACTTACTAGCGCTTCTGTTAATGATAGTTGTGCTACTAACGCCTGTGTTATCAAAGACTGTTTTACTAACGCTTTTTTCACTGTAGCTGTTTTATTAACGCCTGTGTTATTAATTACTATATCATGAACGCCTGTGTTACTGGTGACTTTTGTGTTTCTAGTGACGTGACTGTTACTAATGCCTTTGTTACTAATGACTATGTTATTAAAACTTGTGTTACTGATGACTTTGTTTGTAACGCTTGTGCTATCAATGAGCGTGTTATTGACGTCGATGTTACTAACGACTATGTTACTAACACCTGGTATTACTATGACTGTGCTGCCGGCTCTTTTGTTAACAATGTTTGTGTTACTATCGCTTCTGATACTAATGACAGTGTTGATAATGCCTGTGTTACATTGACTGTGTTACTAAGACTAGTGTGTAAGTAATGACTGTGTTGTTAATGTCTGTGTTACTATTGGTTGTGTTGCTAACGCCTGTCTTAGTAATGACTATGTTACTGCAACCTATGTGTGAGTAATGACTGTCTTACATCTGTGTTACTAATTATTTTGTTACTAACGTCAGTGTTGCTGACTGTTACTAACGCCTAAACTACTGACTGCTGTATTACTAATGAGTATATTACTAAAGCTTGTGTAATTAACTAATGACCATATTACTAACGTCTGTGTTACTAATGACTATGTTCCCAACGTCTGTGTTACTAATGGCTATGTTCCTAATGCCTATGTTTTTCCTCATGAATTCGTTTGTAACACCTATCAGTCACTGTGATACTAGCGCTTATGTTAGTGTTAGGTTACTAAAGACTGTGTTTCTACCAGTGGCCGCGTTACTAGTGATGTGTTGGTATTGGCAGGAAGGTGGTAGACTGACGTGTGGGGGCAGCATCATCTCTGAGGACTACGTGGTCACCGCTGCTCACTGTCTGCGTTACGTGGGTCGCCTCAACCTGGTGGTCAGGGTCGGAGACTACAATTCCGACTTTGACGAAGAGACTGAGGAGGTGGGTACACGGTGGATCCTCTTGGTGGAGTCTGAGGAGGTGGGTACACGGTGGATCCTCTTGGTGGAGTCTGAGGAGGTGGGTACACGGTGGATCCTCTTGGTGGAGTCTGAGGAGGTGGGTACACGGTGGATCCTCTTGGTGGAGTCTGAGGAGGTGGATACGAGGTGGATCCTCTTGGTGGAGTCTGAGGAGGTGGTTACACGGTGGATCCTCTTGGTGGAGTCTGAGGAGGTGGGTACAGGGTGGATCCTCTTGGTGGAGTCTGAGGAGGTGGGTACAAGGTGGATCCTGTTGGTGGAGTCTGAGGAGGTGGGTACACGGTGGATCCTCTTGGTGGAGTCTGAGGAGGTGGGTACAAGGTGGATCCTGTTGGTGGAGTGTGAGGAGGTGGGTACAAAGTGGAGGTTCTTGATGAAGTCAGCATGGCAGTCCCACCATCATTCAGCATATTATGATACATCTGAGTATAATATGGGTTCGCTGTGAGCCGGCTGCCCTGTCCAGGAATTGAACCCAGGCCCAAGCTAACCACCACTTTACGAAGACTCGTACGTGTGTGTGTGTGTGTGTGTGTGTGTGTGTGTGTGTGTGTGTGTGTAATTACCTGTCTGTGCTTTACGGGAGGGTATCACACACATTTTCGAAACATGGTGAAATTTCATGGGGAGCACGAGTCTTGTATGGGTCAAGAACTTTTAGTACTTCGTTGATGTCTTGTTCAGATATCTCAGTGCTTTCCAATAGCTCCTCCTATTCTATCTCACTGGTGATAGAGCCATAGTTTCTTCTACTGTGGAAACACTTTTGAACTTGTTTTCCGATTCCCTCCATATCCTTATATCAACGCCAATAGTTCTACCCTCTGAATCTCACAGCCTGATTAACTGCGCTTTACTTGATAATTAATTCCTGATGAATTTATGGAATAGTTTTGGATTATCCCCTGTCTTGTTCACAGCATTCTTTTCATTGTTTCTTCTCTCCTCCTTTCTTAACCTATTGTCCTCCCCGCTCCTTGCTTTCTTATAACTTGCAAACACTGGCTGGCTGGAGAGCACTCCATATCTTCGCCACTGCATATCTCGAAGCTCCTTTGCATTCTGACATCTTTTATTGAGTCATTCTTTCCTCTTTCTTACCATTTCCTCTGTTTTTAGAGCTAGAGGTGTCTCTGTGTCTACTCCTTTTTTCATAGACCCACTCACCACAAAGCCCTGGCTCCCGAACTCCATTTCCCAATCTGTGTTGCCATAAAAATTGTTGAGGCTTGTGTTTTGTTTGCGATTATATCTCCATCTTACGTCTTGTTTCACCTGTGCTCTTTCAATGTCCTCATTCACCACGTAGTCAAACTTGAGCACTACATAGTCAATTTTCCCATTGGATGTATCGTCTATATTCTCAACGTGTGTAAAGATATGATCTAGCAACGGTGGTGTCTCAGTCCCTGTGTGTTACTGCTTTATGTACAATCCTGATTGTTCCTTCACTGTTATCATTTTATCATTATCTTGTAGTTCGGATCATTGTAATTCTTTAAAGGATCATATGATATCAAGACCAGCTTGCACTTCTTCCCTACGGTCGCTCTTTCCATTATGTATTGTATGAATGATCCATCTTGAAACTTAAGACTATCTCATATCAAGGTGCCCAATCCCTCCCCTCCTTGGTCGTCTCTTTCCCTCCTCATCATCATGTACTCTTCTGGACAGAACAGGTAAGATCTTATCTATTTAGTAAGCTTTGTCTCCAAACTCTGACAATATCAGGTGCACTTTTCCTTATGAGAGCCTTGAATTCTAGCTCTTTGTCAATGAGTATAAATCCATCAACATATGAAGATATTACTTTCAGTCTAACATTACTGTCTTCTAATAGTCCTGTGTGTGTGTGTGTGTGTGTGTGTGTGTGTGTGTGTGTGTGTGTGTGTGTGTGTGTGTGTGTGTGTGTGTGTGTGTGTGCACCTTACACTCATAGGTCCACATCACATACTTTCACTACTATCATACAACTTTACAAACTTCTTTATGTATGCTGTCGACATTCGCCATATCATAACTCAGTTTATTCGTTTCATCCACTACTTTCAAACTATTAAAGTATCTATTATTTACATCCTTTCTAGCAAAGTATTTACTTGATTTCATGCTATGGCTTCTGGTCGTTCCATTTATGTATCTTTTGAGGAACTGTTCACTCTCTACATAATCGAGCAGGTTTAGAAAATCATAGCTCATGATCGGATCACCCCTCAGTCTTCTTTCTTCCACGACGGTCAATTTTAAGGCTTCTGGGTTTTCCTGTAACTCAGCCTACTTAATTCTGGATCATTCTTTGTTGCCTCCGTCTAGATCTTTCTTATCATTTCTTTGTGCTTAAGTGCAGTGAAGAAACTGAAGAAACATCTTGTAGTTTAACTCTTACTGAATAACATTCATAACGATGCCTTTAAATGCGCCCCATTGTCATCACTTTACATTCAATTATGCTGGGCACCCCAGCCCATATCTAGAAGGCTCCTCTAACATGAGTCCTTTGTTTCCTAAGATAATTTTCTATCCTTCGAAGGAATCTCCTTATTCTTGCCTGAAGGTATAGTTTCCCTACCGTACCGCAATGTAATACAGTTTCAAACACTTTCTGGCAGAGGAGAAACACAACATCGAACCATCTTTCTCTTTGCTCTAAAACTGTTCTCAGCCTCCCACGGAAATCTCAGCGTTAAGCACAGCATTGTTTCCCCGAGTCCGTATTGTTCCCCACTTAGATGATTTCTCCGTAGCAAGGGATCAGTTATTTGCGTTCTTCTGATGTGTTCCAGTGTCTGACGCTGCTCTGCAGTGAACAGCAATTTCTTATCGTTTTTCTTACAAGACAAGGGTCACCCCAGTGGTTAATCCAAAGAACAATGGTCTCCTCGATGCTGCTACACAAAATACGGGTATCCCCAGTGGTTACTATACTAAACAAACGTCATTCCAGTAGTTATTTCAAAGAACAAGGCTCTCCCCAGTCATTACTACACGGAACAAGAGACTTCTCAGTGGTTACTACCCAGAACGAGGGTCCAACAAGTGGGTACTACATAGAACAAGGGCGTCCCCAGCAGCAGTTACACAGGACATGGGTCGCCTCAGTGGTTACTATGAACTGTGTGGAGATGGGGTGGAAGGAGGAGGAAGAGGAGGAGGAAAGAGAAGCTAAAATAAGGAACTAGATCTTATAAGGGTTCGAGTGGATGTGACGGATGGTCAAGTGGGTCATCGGCGTCATAATGATCACGTGGATCTCCGGTGTCATAGTGATCAAGGGTATCCACATTGTCATGATGGTGGTCAGAGGGAAGAAAATCCTTGCCAAGATACGAGTCTTTATGCAAATTTTGATACATGTCCACATGATATGCAAATTCATTGGAGACGATTTATAATGAGTGTTACGTGAACAGTGATGCAACGTTCCGGTATTACAGGATTATTTCATCGACAAAGTGTGGCAACACGAGGAGTTCGACCGCCTCTCCTTCAACGACAACGACATCGCCCTACTGAAGGTCCAGCGCAAGAATGGTCGAGGGATCAGGTGAGTGATGTGGTGTGACCTGGGTAGGGATGGTGACGGGGAGTGATGTGGTGTGACCTGGGTAGGGATGGTGACGGGGAGTGATGTGGTGTGACCTGGTTAGGGATGGTGACGGGGAGTAATATGGTGTGACCTGGGTAGGAATAGTGACGGTTAGTGATGTGTTGTGATCTGGGTAGGGATGGTGACGGTGAGTAATGTGGTGTGACCTGGGTAGGGATGGTGACGGGGAGTAATGTGGTGTGACCTGGGTAGGGATGGTGACGGTGAATAATGTGGTGTGACCTGGGTAGGGATGGTGAGGGGGAGTAATTTGGAGTGACCTGGGTAGAGATGGTGACGGTGAATAATGTGGTGTGACCTGGGTAGGGATGGTGACGAGGAGTAATGTGGAGTGACCTGGGTAGAGATGGTGACGGTGAGTGATGTGGTGTGACCTGGATAGGGATGGTGATGAGGAGTAATGTGGAGTGACCTGGGTAGAGATGGTGACGGTGAATAATGTGGTGTGACCTGGATAGGGATGGTGACGAGGAGTAACATGGTGTGACCTGGTAGGGATGGTAACGATGAGTAATGTGGTGTGACCTGGGTAGGGATGGTGACGGGGAGTAATGTGGTGTGACCTGGGTAGGGATGGTGACGGGGAGTAATTTGGAGTGACCTGGGTAGGGATGGTGACGGGGAGTGATGTGGTGTGACCTGGGTAGGGATGGTGACGGGGAGTAATGTGGTGTGACCTGGGTAGGGATGGTGACGGGGGGTGATGTGGTGTGACCTGGGTAGGGATGGTGAGGGGAGTAATGTGGTGTGACTTGGGTAGGGATGGTGACGGGGAGTGATGTGGTGTGACCTGGGTAGGGATGGTGACGGGGAGTGATGTGGTGTGACCTGGGTAGGGATGGTGACGGGGAGTGATGTGGTGTGACCTGGGTAGGAAGTTGTGTCTCTCTCCACTACCTGTTGCATCGTTCTTCCACTTGTGGCTCCCTCCCCTAGTTGTTGGGTCTCACCCCGAACCCATGTGTTTGTGCACCATTCAGTTACCAAGTGTCATCCGGTCACCACACATGTATCAAGTGCTATCCAGTCACAACACAATTACCAAGTGTCATCCAGTTACCACACAAGTAACAAGTGCTATCCAGTCACCACACAAGTACCAAGTGTCATCCAGTAACTACACAAATACCTAGAGTCATCCAGTCACCACACAAGTACCAAGTATCATCCAGTCACCACACAAGCACCAAGTATCATCCAGTCATCACACAAGTAACAAGTATCATCCAGTCACCACACAAGCACCAAGTGTCATCCAGTCACCACACAGGTACCAAGTGTTAGTCACCACACAGGTACCAAGTGTCATCCAGTCACCACACAAGTACCAAGTTTTATCCAGTGACCACACAGGTACCAAGTGTTATCCAGTCACCACACAGGTATCAAATGTTATCCAGTCACCACACAGGTACCAAGTGTCATCCAGTCACCACACAAGTACCAAGTGTTATCCAGTCACCACACAGGTACCAAGTGTTATCCAGTCACCACACATGTACCAAGTGTTATCCAGTCACCACAGAGGTACCAAGTGTTCCCCAGTCACCACACAGTTACTAAGTGTCATCCAGTCACCACACATGTACCATGTGTTATCCAGTCACCACACAAGTACCAAGTGTCATCCAGTCACTACATAGGTACTAAGTATTATCCAGTCACCACACAGGTATGAAGTGCTATCCAGTCACCACACAAGTACCAAGTGTCATCCAGTCACTACACAAATACCTAGAGTCATCCAGTCACTACACAAGTACCAAGTGTTATCCAGTCACTACACAAATACCTAGAGTCATCCAGTCACCACACAAGTACCAAGTGTTATCCAGTCACCACACAAGTACCAAGTGTCATCCAGTCACGACACAAGTACCAAGTGTTATCCAGTCACTACACAAATACCTAGAGTCATCCAGTCACCACACAAGTACCAAGTATTATCCAGTCACCACACAAGTACCAAGTGTCATCCAGTCACGACACAAGTACCAAGTGTTATCCAGTCACTACACAAATACCTAGAGTCATCCAGTCACCACACAAGTACCAAGTGTTATCCAGTCACCACACAAGTACCAAGTGTCATCCAGTCACCACACACGTACCAAGTGTCATCCAGTCACCACACAAGTACCAGGTGTTATCCTGTCACCACACAGAGACCAAGTATCATCCAGTCACCACACTAATACCAGGTGTCATCCAGTCACCACACAGGTACCAAGTGCCATCCAGTCACCACACTGGTTACAAGTGTCATACGGTCACCACACATGTACCAAGTGTCATACAGTCACCACACAAGTACTGAGTGTCATTCAGTCACCACACAAGTACCAAGTGTCATCCAGTCACCACAGAGGTACCAGGTCACCAGTGCTAATGTCAGGTATCATCGGCAGGTTTGGACCACGTGTGCGGCCCATCTGTCTACCCAGAGTTGGTGATGACTACGATGACCTGGAGAGCTGCACCGTCATAGGTTGGGGACCCACCTTCTACCTGGGGAAGGTACGTAATACTTACTGATGCTTCTTGTTGGTAGTGACCACCAGTGCTGGGTCTGTACTGTGATCACAACTGGTGGAACCAAGGGTAAAGCGGCCACTAGTGCTGTAGTAATGCTGTGGCTTCCGACTGTAAATTTAAGAAATAATCTTCGATCTTTACTATTCGCTGGTGCGTCCATACCTTGAGTTTTTTTTTGTACAGTTTGGTCATCCTTCTCCAATAAAGATAGACAGAACGGAGAGTACAGCGGCGTGCTACCAAAATGATTCTCGGATTGAGACAAATCCTATGAAAGCCGCTTGGACGACTTATATCTAGATTAGGAGAGAGAGAGAGAGAGAGAGAGAGAGAGAGAGAGAGAGAGAGAGAGAGAGAGAGAGAGAGAGAGAGAGAGAGAGAGAGAGAGAGAGAGAGAGAGAGAGAGAGAGAGTTAGATGATTTATAATAGGTATTCAAATCTATCGAGAGGTTTGATGGTATCGATATAACAAGCTTGATTTCACTGAAAATAATAGATACAAACTTGTGGGTAAATGTTTTATTTCTGATGAGGTGGATCACGTTTACTTCAGTAGGATTGTTGTTTACTATATAGAATGATTTACCAATTAGTGTGGTTTAAAAGCAGTGCCATAGATACGTTTCATAATAAACTTGACAAATATTTCGCTTCAGATCCACGGCTGACATGATATGCATTTCTTTAGTTAGACATGAAGGCGACAACTTGTTTCTTCATTATGATTTTCTACCATTACCACGTTCGTCTCTGTGTTTCTGATTTCTTCTACAATCGCAAATAGCCTCGGACCTGGTGGTCTCTTGCTGTTTGAATTCCTTTGCATTATCATCATTATCATTACCGTAATTATTCACAATCTATTGTATTTCACTTCCGATGATTACCTTAAGATATATAGAAGTAGTTGATCTACCATTTGGTAATGAAAGTCGACACGTTAGCAAACTCTTGCCCACACTCACTCTTGTCAAAAGGAATGCCTAATAGTTAGTTTCGACTCCATTACTTTCTATTCAGTTTTCAGACTGCAATGATCGCTCTCAACCATTTCTTGAGTTTACCTGTAATATCTTTAGATTTCCAGCAGTGCTGAAGAACTGTTGACAAGGTCGCTCACTGATTAAACACCTATGTACGTACGCCAAAGTTTAGAGTTCACGGTTAAGCTTGTCTTCAGTCCTGCCTGCAGAGATTTGGCCGACCTGTTCCAAATTTATTTATTCCCTTTGTAGTTAGTTTACGTTTCCAAATCCTATTTGCACTTTTAACTTTCTTGTTACCCTTCCTGTGGCATTGTATCAATATAGCCAACTCTCCCTTTGGAGATGAGATGAACTCTCTCCACAATCGAAACTGGGGACTGTTTGGAACACTGTCTTCGACTTTCTTGTGGAAAGCTTTTTATCACTGGACCCAGCTTTTACGAAGCTGGGTCCAGTGATAAAAGAGACTGGCCAGGATTATGTACTTCACATGCCCCATGCGTATAGATGTCGTGTCCTCTGTATTTTAAGTCATACAAAAATTGACTCCGTGGTCAAGATAATTCTAAGAAACTGGATGCTCTGTTTAGATGTCGAAACTCCTTTTCTTCTAAACAGTTGCTCCGTTTATACAAAGAACTGATTTATCCTTGCATGGAGTACTGCTCTCACATCTAGGATGGTTCTATCTCTGCATCCTTGCTTGACAGTTGAGTCGAAAGCGGGCCGACTCATAAACTGTCCCAGGCTAACTTCAAAACTTAACCTTCTTGCCCTACATCGTAATGCTGGTTCACTTACCCTTTTCGAAATGTATTACTTTGGTTTTTGCTCCCGAGCTGGCTGCTTTTCTGGCACGACTGCTAGCTAGACCACGCAATACTCGGCAAGCTGGTTCATCACATGATCACTGTGTGGTCGTTGGCAACTAAAGGATGGGCCGTTATGACAAGTGTTTCTTTCCCCACATATCGAAGCTTTGGAACTGTCTAACTTCTCTTGACTTTCCCAATAACTATGACCTGGTACAATTTGAAAGACAGGTTTTTCACTTCCTACAAAATTCGTAAATACTTTCCTGTGTCTCCTTTTTCCCTTTCATTATCCTCTCTATATTTCAATTTAGGCCGGGCCTTAAGGCCGTGATTGAGCCTTTAACTTTAAAAAAATGTAATATAAGTCCTTGTGTCCTGTGCTGTGGCCACAACTCATGGAATCAAAACTAGTAACTACGAGAGCTTGGATAGCAGTGGCAAAGTCGCAGACACGCTTGTCCTGACTAATATCTTCCCCAGAGTGACCCCAGATACAATGACCAAAAGAACTGGGGTAGTATTCTGGTCATAACTCGTAGATCTAGATATAATGACCACAAAACCTGAGGTATTGCTATGATCATATCTGGTGAGCTCAACGAACTGATCACTAGCTGGATTAGCATTGTGTTCACAACTTGTGACATCAGAAACAGTAGTCTATGACAACACACCAAAACAGGAATGTGATGGACTGGCAGACTTGGGCTTTCTGCTCGCTGCTGAGGAGGGCTACCACGCCCTTCCTCACTACCACTACTCCGTGTATTCCTGGCCACCACACCCTCCCTTATCACTCCCTCCATTCTACAGGCCACAACCCCCTCCCTCACCACCGCTGCCCTCTCCTACCCTGTCCATCACAACCTGAACGGTAGATGGCATCGCTCAGTGGTATAATCAATCTTCAAGCCATTTTCTCCTCTTTATTCTTCCCATATTACAGGCACAGCCTTTCCGCTAAACAATGAAATAGTTTCCCGAAGATATTCCACCACAGCAGCCAGTAATTTCCATCCTGCCTAAGAAATCGATGAATTACTGGCAATTGTATTTTTCTTTCTCTGTCTACAGACCATGGACGAACGGACAGACAGACAGTAACACTTTTCTGCAGTACATATATATGTACAGCTTATTTGCTGCTTTGCGCAAAGTCTACTCTGTCTTTAACGATACTTCATATCTGTGTAGATGCCTTTTATCTTTACCACTTTCTCATTAACACTGGCGATCAAATGAATACTGTCTCTCAAGACATTCTCACTCAAATACTCAGCTTATGTCCAATGTGTAAGTGAACACAGACTTCAAAATCAATATTAGTGCCTCTTATGTTTTGATTTTGCTTTCCATTCACAGATAATTTCCGAGTCTTTTTCATGCCTTTTTGTAGTTTTTCTTATCCTATGCTTTACTGTGTTTAGTGCAGTCAGGAAGGCATCTTCCTACCCTTCCCCTGTTAATGTCTGATATCATCAAGATAACTAAGGCTACTGCTGTTCCTTATAGCACCCGTGGGAGAACATCTTCACCAGGTATAGTACCTTTGCAACGACTATGAATTATCTGTTAGAGACTCTTTGATTCACCTGATTTTTAAACCTATGTTTCACAGTTTCCCTTGTAAGACCCTATGGTTTACTTGGTCAAATGCTACACCAAACAAGGAAAACAATCTCCACTCTCTTTTGCATCAGAATTTCAGGAATGCTGTTCTGAGTTGATAATTGGATTTGCATACACATCCTAGGCACAGGTCCATGCTAGCCTTCATTTCTATAGATTTTGTTGTTCATCAAATGTGTCAGTATGCGTCCTTGTATGAAGTATTGCTCTAACCTGAATCGTTTTCTGGTTTTATTTTCTATAATCACGTTGTCTTGCTTATTGTATTCTGAGCTAAGTACAGACATGTGTTGGTCAAGTAGTATTTTGTATATTATCTTGGGGTCACCCTGGGGAAGAGATGAGTCAGAACAATCGTGTCTGCGAGGTTGCCAGAGACTGGTGAAACAAGCGCTTCTTACGTGGAAATGGTTACTTCTGTATATACAGCTAGAGGAAAAAAGTGAATAAAAAAGCATGAAAAGACAAAAGGAGCGAAAAAAGTAACGAGATGCAATAACAGAGAGAAATGGGGAAATAGCGTTGTCAGGTGACCATGAATGGTTTGGGAATATCTTACAAATATTGTTGTACAGGTTGGCTGTGTAATCCAGAGGATTTTCCAGTAGGAAGAAAGTCATCTCCCGGAGTAGTGCTCCAAGGGAAACACGCCGACTGATCTACTGATTCATTAGTCTTACCAACATTTCGTACTATTTACAGCCTGCAGCGAGACCAAGTGAGGCCCAGGTGCGCATCGTAGGGGACCATTTGTGTGAGGAGCAGTTCACTGGAGGAGCCAGGAACTATACCTCGTCCTTCGTGTGTGCCGGAGACCCAGCCAACTTCGTCAACTCCTGCAAGGGCGACTCCGGAGGACCCCTCGCCTGCAGAGTGAACGGCAGATCCACACTCTATGGGATGGTGTCCTCAGGTTTCTCCTGCTCATTAGTCAGGTCACCTGACAGCTTCACGCGGGTCACGAAGTACCTCCGGTGGCTATATGAGAAACTTGCACCAGGTAGAAGTAGCTTGCTGTGAGAAACGGAGCCTCTGCACGAAGAATATTGTGATGTCTTCATATTTTAATAATATTCCCCAAAACATGACACTTAGATACACTATGAGGAAAAATCTTCCAGTTATAAAGTTTCATTCAAAATTATAAGACATCCATAGAGCTTGTATCTATCAAAAGGAATAGTTTAGTGTTAAGCTCAGCTGACACATCCACCCTTTACTCACTATTTGATCCTCAGTGTTTCCTGCAAAGTTTCTTAAGCAAGACAACGCTATTGAACAGCCCTAAGATTACATGTCCATTAATGTTAATTCTCTACTGAATTTGAAGCTATAGTGTGCAGAAGGGAGTATCTGTTGCCGTAATTATACATGCAAAGTCTAGATCAACTCCACCTTGTAATCTATTTGTTGCTAAATAGTGAAATATTTACCGTTATTCAACTGTGTTCAACTAAGTGAGAGATATAAACTCAAAAGCGCTATCAGTTAGAGCAATTTGTAGAGGGAGAGACTGGAGGCTGGAGGTGGTAGTTGGTGGCAGGGGGTCATGTGTAAGAGTGCTGCTAGTTAGGAGTGGTGGTAGTCAAGGTGATATTGCAGGACTACTCTGCATGAGGAAGAAGCCATGCAGACCAACGTAACAACAGAGGAACCATTATATGGAATGAAGATACCATCTCTCTCTCTCTCTCTCTCTCTCTCTCTCTCTCTCTCTCTCTCTCTCTCTCTCTCTCTCTCTCTCTCTCTCTTTCTACATATACATGGACTCTAATCTCATGTGGCGCCGATGGTTTTGATGGACAGGTAAATGTATATACAACATAGTTGTCACACTATCGGAGCTGCATGAGGTTAAAGATGAGGCTGGAACGCACACTCTACCAAGGGTTCAAAGCCGACTCGTGATGTATATACAATTGTCTGTCCATCGATATATATATATATATATATATATATATATATATATATATATATATATATATATATATATATATATATATATATATATATATATATATATATATATATTTCCCTGGGGATAGGGGAGAAAGAATACTTCCCACGTATTCCCTGCGTGTCGTAGAAGGCGACTAAAAGGGAAGGGAGCGGGGGGCTGGAAATCCTCCCCTCTCGGTTTTTTTTTTTTTTTTTTTTTAATTTTCCAAAAGAAGGAACAGAGAAGAGGGCCAGGTGAGGATATTCCCTCAAAGGCCCAGTCCTCTGTTCTTAACGCTACCTCGCTATCGCGGGAAATGGCGAATAGTATGAAAAAATATATATATATATATATATATATATATATATATATATATATATATATATATATATATATATATATATTGTTTTGATTTTTTGATTTTGATTTTTATCATGACGTTTTCTTTTATAGATTCGAAGAATGTTATAAATCTTTTCTTTTATCATGTCACTGTCATTATCTTGTCATATGAATTATTATTAGGGTATTGTAAAAATTAGAGTTCTTACTTTTCTGTATAAAAAGTTCTTGTTTTGTTAATACAAAAATTCTGGGAGCTGGAGCTAACTTGCTGCAGACAGATTCGCTTTCTTTCTGCTTGTTGAAAAGACTGAGAAGACGTGTGCACTGGTTATTGTATATTATCAGGTTATATTTCCCTTATTGTTGTCATCTGTCCTTGATCAATTGTCGTATCGAAGGATAAGAGTATATGCATTATTTGTTTATTGGAAAGACAGCAGTGTTTATGAGCAGATGTAAATTTCAGATTTAATTAGAATAAATGTTTCGGTGGCTAGTCCCCCCCACAGCGTCCATCGTGTGTTTGGATTATAACTTATACTTTTGTCATTACTTGCAATATATTATTTTGTTGGTGCTTCAAGTGACCTATTTATATATTGAAATGTGGTAAGTATAAAGCTGGTTTGGTGCTTAGAGATGTTACTCTCGACCCTTTACCTAGAGGTAGCGGCGTCTAACGAAACATTTATTTCAAGATATAACCCTGGCCTAATAAGTCAAGGGGTCCAAACCTACCGTAGCTGAAGGTGGTTAGGATTATGACAATATATATATATATATATATATATATATATATATATATATATATATAACATACTAACCTCCAACAGCCAGGATCGAACCCGGATCCCCTGCCTAAGAGGCGGGATCACTACCGCTAGGCTATGATAACCCGGTTTCAATCCTGGCTGCTGGAGGTTAGTATGTTATATCGTAGTGCGCGTTCATATGCACTATTTACGTATACATATTTGACTTTCTAAAAGGGGAAACAGAAGAAGGAGTCATGCGGGGAGTGCTCATCCTCCTCGAAGGCTCAGATTGGGGTGTCTAAATGTGTGTGGATGCAACCAAGATGAGAAAAAAGGAGAGATAGTATGTTTGAAGAAAGGAACCTGGATGTTTTGTCTCTCTGAGTGAAACGAAACTCAATGGTAAAGGGGAAAAGTGGTTTGGGAATATCTTGGAAGTAAAGTCAGGGGTTGGTGTGAGGACAAGAGCAAAGGAAGGAGTAGCACTACTCCTGAGGTAGGAGTTGTGGGAGTATGTGATAGAGTGTAAGAGAGTAAACTCTAGATTGATATGGATAAAACTGAAAGTGGATGGAGAGAGATGAGGGATTATTGGTGCATATGCACTAGATCATGAAAAGAAAGATGATGAGAGGCGAGTGTTTTGGGAGCAGCTGAGTGAGTGTGTTAGCAGCTTTGATGCAAGTGTCCGGGTTATAATGATTGGCGGTTTGAATGCAAAGATGAGTAATGTGGCAGTTGAGGGTATAATTGGTGTACATAGGGTGCACAGTGTTGTAAAAGGAAAAGGTGAAGACCTTGTAGATTTGCGTGCTGAAAAAGGACTGGTGATTGGGAATACCTGGTTTAAAAAGAGATATACGTAAGTATACGTATGTGAGTAGGTGAGATGGCCAGAGAGCGTTATTGGATTACATGTTAATTGATAGACGTGTAAAAGGGAGACTTTTGGATGTTAATGTGCTGAGAGGAGCAGGTGGAGGGATGTCTGATCACTACCTTGTGGAGGCGAAGGTGAAGATTTGTAGAGGTTTTCAGAAAAGAAGAGAGAATGTTGGGGAGAAGAGAGTGGTGAGAGTAAGTGAGCTTGGAAAGGAGACATGTGTGAGGAAGTACCAGGAGAGATTGAGAGCAGAATGGAAAAAGGTGAGAGCAAATGACGTAAGGGGAGTGGGGAAGGAATGGGATGTATTTCGGGAAGCAGTGATAGCTTGCGCAAAAGATGCATATGGTATGAGAAAGGTGGGAGGTGGGCAGATTAGAAAGGGTAGTGTGGTGGGATGAAGAAATAAGATTGTCTATGTACGAGAAGAGAGAGGCGTTTGGACAATTTTTGCTTGGAAGTAGTGTAAATGATTGGGGGATGCATAAATGAAAGAGGCAAGAAGTCAAGAGAAAGGTCCAAGAGGTGAAAAAAAGGGCAAATGAGAGTTCGGGTGAGAGAGTATCAATAAATTTTAGGGAGGATAAAAAGATGTTTTAGAAGGAGGTAAATAAATTGCGTAAGATAAGAGAACAAATTGGAACATCGGTGAAGGGTGCTAATTGGGAGGAAGGGGTAATAACAAGTAGTGATGAATGAGAAGATGGAGTGAGTATTTTAAAGGTTTGTTGAATGTGTTTGACGATAGAGTGGCAGATATAGGGTGTTTTGTTTGGGGGGCGTGCTAAACATATACAGAAAATCTACCAATGTATGCTCATATATCCATTATTACCCATCTCAACATGACAGAGTTAAATTATCATCATTTCAGTCTATGTTCCTTAGGGCATTACGTATTTGCAGTCCAGAGTTTGAGTTTGAGAAGATATATTCTATTGGATCTAAGTTAAAGTACCCTAGATTTTTCATTGTTAAATCCCTTAAGTTAGCAAAGAAATCATTTTATAGACCTGAGCCCAAACCTCCCATTGACACCAAGAATCGTTTAGTTGTACCTTTTGTTAATAATTTTACTTTACTTCCCATGTTGCTTAAATCCTTTAATGTAGATGTTGCCTTCAGCAACAATGATACTATAAAGAATATCTTAATCAGGAATTCACCAGAAAATTCTCTTAGCTGCATCTATAAAGCGCCATGTAGAAATTGTGATAAGTTTTATATAAGTTGGGCAGACTGGTAAGGATCTTTCTGTTAGACTTAAGCAGCATAGATATAGTATAAGAACGGGACAAGAATCAAATGCCTTGTTTAATCACGTTAAGAACTATGATCATTGTATTGACTGGAGTAATGCCATCTCAGCTATTAACTCTAACTCTATTACCACGAGAAATATTATTGAACCTTTTATTATTAGATACACAAAGTATTATGATCTTAATATTAGTGATGGTCTATACAAATTAGAACTTTATTGTTGATCAAATTTGTAAAATGATAAGTTTATGAACGCTCGTTGTCTGTCTTGCACAATCGCATGTTTACCAAATGGCGTCCTAGCTACGTCTCTTCGTTGTATATCAACTGACTGTTATATTTCTCTATTGTGTCTCCCCTGATGATGTGATCATTACACGAAAGTGCACTTGGGAACTTATCATGTTTCAGTTTCCCCGTGGACTCATAGAAATATCTTGATCACGCGCAAAATTGTGATCCTTTCCATGTTGCTTAAATCGTTTAATGTAAATGTTGCCTTTAGGAACAATAATACTATAAAGAATATCTTAATCAGGAATTCACCAGAAAATTCTCTTAGTTGCATCTATAAAGTGCCTTGTGGAAACTGTGATAAATTTCATGTTGGTCAGACTGGTAAGGATCTTTCTGTTAGACTTAAGCAACATAAATATAGTATAAGAACGGGACAAGAATCAAATGCCTTGTTTAATCATGTTAAAAACTATGATCATTGTATTGACTGGAGTAACGTCATCTCAGTTATCAACTCTATTACCAAGAGAAATATCATTGAATCTTCTATTATTAAATACACAAAGATTTATAATCTTAATATTAGTGGTAGCCTATACAAATTAGATAACTTTATTGTTGATAAGATTTGTGAAATGATAAGTTTATGAACGCTCGTTGTATGTTTTGGACAATCACATGTTTACCAAATGGCGTCCTAGCTTCGTCTCTTCGATGTATATAAACTGACTGTTATATTTCTCTCTTGTGTCTCCCCTGATGATGTGATTATTACACGAAAGTGCACTTGGGAACTTTCCGTGTTTCGTTTTCCCCGTGGACTCATAGGAATATATATATATATATATATATATATATATATATATATATATATATATATATATATATATATATATATATATATATATATATATATATATATATTTATATATATATGTATTTCTAACTTTCTAAAAATGGGAAACAGAAGGAGTCACGCGGGGAGTGCTCATCCTCCTCGTAGACTCAGATTGGGGTGTCTAAATGTGTGTGGATGTAACCAAGATGTGAAAAAAGGAGAGATAAGTAGTATGTTTGAGGAAAGGAACCTGGATGTTTTGGCTCTGAGTGGAACGAAGCTCAAGGGTAAAGGGGGAGAGTGGTTTGGGAATGTCTTGGGAGTAAAGTCAGGGGTTAGTGAGAGGACAAGAGCAAGGGAAGGAGTAGCAGTACTCCTGAAACAGGAGTTGTGGGAGCATGTGATAGAATGTAAGAAAGTAAATTCTCGATTAATATGGGTAAAACTGAAAGTTGATGGAGAGAGATGGGTGATTATTGGTGCATATGCACCTGGGCATGAGAAGAAAGATCATGAGAGGCAAGTGTTTTGGGAGCAGCTGAATGAGTGTGTTAGTGGTTTGGATGCACAAGACTGGGTTATAGTGATGGGTGATTTGAATGCAAAGGTGAGTAATGTGGCAGTTAAGGGAAAAATTGGTATACATGGGGTGTTCAGTGTTGTAAATGGAAATGGTGAAGAGCTTGTAGATTTATGTGCTGAAAAAGGACTGGTGATTGGGAATACCTGGTTTAAAAAGCGAGATATACATAAGTATACGTATGTAAGTCGGAGAGATGGCCAGAGAGCGTTATTGGATTACGTGTTAATTGACAGGCGCGCGAAAGAGAGACTTTTGGATGTTAATGTGCTGAGGTGCAACTGGAGAGATGTCTGATCATTATCTTGTGGAGGCTAAGGTGAAGATTTGTATGGGTTTTCAGAAAAGAAGAGTGAATGTTGGGGTGAAGAGGGTGGTGAGAGTAAGTGAGCTTGGGAAGGAGACTTGTGTTAGGAAGTACCAGGAGAGACTGAGTACAGAATGGAAAAAGGTGAGAACAATGGAAGTAAGGGGAGTGGGGGAGGAATGGGATGTATTTAGGGAATCAGTGATGGAGTGCGCAAAAGATGCTTGTGGCATGAGAAGCGTGGGAGGTGGGTTGATTAGAAAGGGTAGTGAGTGGTGGGATGAAGAAGTAAGATTATTAGTGAAAGAGAAGAGAGAGGCATTTGGACGATTGTTGCAGGGAAAAGATGCAATTGAGTGGGAGATATATAAAAGAAAGAGACAGGAGGTAAAGAGAACGGTGCAAGAGGTGAAAAAGAGGGCAAATGAGAGTTGGGGTGAGAGAGTATCATTAAATTTTAGGGAGTATAAAAAGATGTTCTGGAAGGAGGTAAATAAAGTGCGTAAAACAAGGGAGCAAGTGGGAACTTCAGTGAAGGGCGCTAATGGGGAGGCGATAACAAGTAGTGGTGATGTGAGAAGGAGATGGAGTGAGTATTTTGAAGGTTTGTTGAATGTGTTTGATGATAGAGTGGCCAGATATAGGGTGTTTTGGTCGAGGTGGTGTGCAAAGTGAGAGGGTTAGGGAAAATGATTTGGTAAACAGAGAAGAGGTAGTAAAAGCTTTGCGGAAGATGAAAGCCGGCAAGGCAGCAGGTTTGGATGGTATTGCAGTGAAATCTATTAAAAAAGTGGGTGACTGTATTGTTGACTGGTTGGTAAGGTTATTTAATGTATGTATGACTCATGGTGAGGTGCCTGAGGATTGACGGAATGCGTGCATAGTGCCATTGTACAAAGGCAAAGGGGATAAGAGTGAGTGCTCAAATTACAGAGGTATAAGTTTGTTGAGTTTTCCTGGTAAATTATATGGGAGGGTATTGATTGAGAGGGTGAAGGCATGTATAGAGCATCAGATTGGGGAAGAGCAGTGTGGTTTCAGAAGTGGTAGAGGATATGTTGATCAGGTGTTTGCTTTGAAGAATGTATGTGAGAAATACTTAGAAAAGCAAATGGATTTGTATGTAGCATCTATGGATCTGGAGAAGGCATATGATAGAGTTGACAGAGATGCTCTGTGGAAGGTATTAAGAATATATGGTGTGGGAGGCAAGTTGTTAGAAGCAGTGAAAAGTTTTTATCGAGGATGTAAGACATATGTACGTGTAGGAAGAGAGGAAAGTGATTGGTTCTCAGTGAATGTAGGTTTGCGGCAGGGGTGTATGATGTCTCCATGGTTGTTTAATTTGTTTATGGATGGGGTTGTTAGGGAGGTGAATGCAAGAGTTGTGGAAAGAGGGGCAAGTATGAAGTCTGTTGTGGATGAGAGAGCTTGGGAAGTGAGTCACTTATTGTTGGCTGATGATACAGCGCTGGTGGCTGATTCATGTGAGAAACTGCAGAAGCTGGTGAGTGAGTTTGGTAAAGTGTGTGAAAGAAGAAAGTTAAGAGTAAATGTGAATAAGAGCAAGGTTATTAGGTACAGTAGGGTTGAGGGTCAAGTCAATTGGGAGGTAAGTTTGAATGGAGAAAAACTGGAGGAAGTAAAGTGTTTTAGATATCTGGGAGTGGATTTGTCAGGGGATGGAACCATGGAAGCGGAAGTGAATCATAGGGTGGGGTAGGGGGCGAAAATCCTGGGAGCCTTGAAGAATGTGTGGAAGTCGAGAACATTATCTCGGAAAGCAAAAATGGGTATGTTGTATGTTGTGTGGTTGCGAGGCGTGGGCTATGGATAGAGTTGTGCGCAGGAGGGTGGATGTGCTGGAAATGAGATGTTTGAGGACAATGTGTGGTGTGAGGTGGTTTGATCGAGTAAGTAATGTAAGGGTAAGAGAGATGTGTGGAAATAAAAAGAGGCGTGGTTGAGAGAGCAGAAGGGGGTGTTTTTAAATGGTTTGGGCACATGTTGAGAATGAGTGAGGAAAGATTGACCAAGAGGATATATGTGTCGGAGGTGGAGGGAACGAGGAGAAGTGGGAGACCAAATTGGAGGTGGAAAGATGGAGTGAAAAAGATTTTGTGTGATCGGGGCCTGAACATGCAGGAGGGTGAAAGGAGGGCAAGGAATAGAGTGAATTGGATCGATGTGGTATACCGGGGTTGACGTGCTGTCAGTGGATTGAATCAGGGCATGTGAAGCGTCCCCACACATGGAACCTTGTGTGGGGCCTGGATGTGGAAAGGGAGCTGTGGTTTCGGGCATTATTGCATGACAGCGAGAGACTGAGTGTGAACGAATGGGGCCTTTGTTGTCTTTTCCCAGCGCTACCTCGCACACATGAAGTGGGAGGGGGATGGTATTCCATGTGTGGTGAGGTGGCGATGGGAATGAATAAAGGCAGACAGTGTGAATTGTGTGCATGGGTATATATGTATGTGTCTGTGTGTGTATATATATGTGTACATTGAGATGTATAGGTATGTATATTTGCGTGTGTGGACGTGTATGTATATACATGTGTATGGGGGTGGGTTGTGCCATTTCTTTCGT
Organism: Panulirus ornatus; assembly: GCF_036320965.1. Classification (NCBI taxonomy): domain Eukaryota; kingdom Metazoa; phylum Arthropoda; class Malacostraca; order Decapoda; family Palinuridae; genus Panulirus; species Panulirus ornatus. The sequence goes on from NC_092239.1 coordinate 22,718,472, forward strand.
CTGTTTCCTTGCGCTACCTCGCAAACGCGGGAGACAGCGACAAAGCAAAATATATATGTATATATATATATATATATATATATATATATATATATATATATATACAATTTCCATTATCTTGACTGAAATATTTCAGCAATTTCGAGGAGCAAGAAATTCCTTTAAGCAGAGCCCTTCCTGAAACTAAATTTGACTGAAATTCTTCGCTAAAATAGGGAATCATGAAAATACTAGACCTATATATATATATATATATATATATATATATATATATATATATATATATATATATATATATATATATATATATATATATATATATATATATATATATATATATATATATAGATATATATATATATATATATGAACAACCCTAAAAACTCCTGCAGAAACCCACATGGGAAAGTATTTACGAATTTCTAAGAAAGTGATAAGCCTGTTTTTTGAAATGTGCCAGGTCATAGTTCTTGAGAAAGACATAAGAAGGCAGAGTTCCATAGCTTTGACGTATAGGGAAAGAATCAGGTATCAAAACGGCCCACCCTTGAGTTGCCGATGGCCACACAATAATTATGTGGTCTAGCTAGTGGAGTGGGGACACAAGCAGCCAGCTCTTGGGAGCAAAAACCAAAGTAATACCTACAGAAGAGGGAAAGTAAACCAACATGTACCGCTTAGATAATACACTAAATAAAAGGAAGAACTACTTTTTTCTATTTTTGTTTAAAGCAGGACTCTTGTTGAAACATTATCATACATATTGAGAGCTAGGAAGGTTATATGATAGTTCAATGAGTTCTGTTGAATTTCAACATTAGTTATATCTCATCTCACATAAGCAGCATTTTTCAGACGAATGGCAAGGTAGGTCGGGCCTCTGCAGGTATTTCTGTGATCACATCGAGCTACAAAATGCACCAAAAACATAAGTAGCTGTTTCCTAATGTTAATTTCATGTGCAGACCTAAAGTGATGTGTTAGCAAACACAAATCAAGTATGCGTATTATGCTACGTACAAGGAGTTCTACACTGGAGGGGTCCACATCTCTCGAGGTGTGCGTGTGATTATTACTGTTTGTGTGTTACGGGAACGGAGTTTTCTACTGGTGTAGCCTCGTATGTGAGTTAATGCTCCCTCAGAATTAAACTGAACCTGCTACCTGGAGGATGTGGATCAACTTAGAGATTTTTCCTCCAAGAAAAAAAGAAAAAGAAAATAAATAATCCGTCTTGTCTCTATCGTTTGCAAGCTATTCTCTGCCTGTCAAGCCGGCGATCATTGATGTACCGGTTGGAAGGATTACTTTTGTAGATCTGGTCAAGATGTGGGAAGTATATTTCTCACAGTCTAGTTGAGGTCGCCGTTTGAGTTGATGTGCTTGCCTCTCGTCTATCACATTTTTTTTTTTTTCAAATAATTGTAGTCTTTCTTGGGAGAAGTATTTGTTGGGTTTGTCAGGCAGGGGTTTCTGAACTGGAAGTTTCTGAGCCAAAGTTTTGTGAACAATAAATGCCATCCACAACATTACGAGGCAGGACTTCCTTAATGTTATCTGTAACTCTGGTATACTGTACTGTAGGTTTCTTGGCGCGTGGAATGTTTTCCTCTCTTCGGAACGAGAAAGACTTGATGACAATTTCCTTATTGCCTCCAGTTCAGGCAAAACGGGGTTATTTTGGGGCAGAAACTCTTGCTCTCTTCCTGCATTTGATCTACACCTTGATTGAAAGCCATTCTGACTGAGAGTGAAGCTCTTGCGATTGGTAAAGACCGTCGCACAGTCGGTGTAACACTGGCCTTTGCCTTGGGCGGCCAGTTTTGTGACTCCGACTGGAGTTCTCAGCGCTAATTCGCCTTCACAACTGGCGGGCCGGGAGGAATGACTCGTTTATCCAATAGACGTGTGAGCTGATCCTGCCTCTTGGTATTGAGAAGGACACAACAGAAGCGCAAGTGACTGCGGCTTCTCGTTAATGAGCACTTATCACCGTCCCCAACTTTTGGGCGTGGTCAGGCTCGGAGTGGCGCACCTCTGGAGCCAGAAATGCCACATTTCTGTGAAGTTCACTCGCCGGGATCACTGTTCATTTATCAGTCTAGGTGGAGGATAAAAGCTCCTGCTCTGTGGGATCCTGTATATAGGGTACTGCTAACTGCTAAAGTTAATGCAGATGATTATATTACAGCTAATCATCGTCGTGTAAATATAATGTTGTACATCCTTGATCAGGAGAAATTCAGTTAACCCAGAGTAAACCAATAGTGAATAAGGAAGCGTTCTCAAATTTAACTTCGTTTGACTCTTATTAGTCATGATGAAGGCCAATTATGCTGTGAGAATTGGCTCCGAACTGTCAGTTAAGGATTACCTGAAAGTTGATTGGTGTCGAGGGTGCGTTGAACATGAGGGAGTAGGATATATGGCCTTTGGCATGAACCATAAGTAGCAGGTGAATGGTGCGGTGAGGATGAGGGTGTCGTGAAGATTGCATTTGCACTAACCCGTAAGGTTCACTGGTGCTGAAGTGTGAAGATAGGCTCTGACCTGACCCATGAATATCATGTCAAAAGCCAGTGGTATTGAGGATGTAGTGACACCGAAGGAATATTGAATATGAATGTGTAGTAAATATGGCCTTTGATTTGATTCTTGTGTGTGAGGTCATAACCCAGCATGTAATGAAGTTAGGGCTGTATTAAATATTGGGGAATAGTGATGATGGTTTTTGGTACAGTCAACAGAAGTTCCGCTGCCATACTCGCTTTTCGTTTTCAGTAAAGTGTTTCGAGAATATAACAGTTTCAGAGTTCGAATTAGAACCTTATTTGCTTTTAAATGATATTACATAAGGCCACTTGGTATGTTTATCAGAAATATTTTGTGGCTACTTACGGTAAAAGTAAGGGATACAATTTTGATACAGGAACCTTTGAATATGTAAACTAGTAACCAACATGATGAAAATGACCAAAATATAATCGTCTCCTACTGAGGATTGCTGGTTTGCTTGTGTATCGTTCTTTGGCCTCTGGCGTAATGTCACTGAATTCAAATTTAGTGTAACAGGAATGTTTCACTTAGAATATTAAACATTATGATAAGTCTTGACCCCTGGAGAGGTTAGGTGAGATTTTCATGGGTTCTGTTGGTTTTTAACAAGTGTATTATGTAATTTTGAATGAGTAATTCACCAGTTACCCCTGATACACTCACGTCACATGTAACACTTTTCATTACGAAAGAATAAGATATATGAGACCTTTGTAGGTACTTTTGTGATCACAACGAGTTAGAAGAAGCACCTAACACCCTCGACCTGCACCAACGGATTCAGCTACAGTGTGGAGTCGGCCCTTGTTGTTGCTGGTCATAACACTCCTAATGCCATCTCCAACAAGATATATGCTTTCATTTTGCAATATTTTTTTAGTGTTCATGTGCACTGGGTGAAAGACAAAGCATATACCATTGTTGTACGATTGTACAATTCGTTTTGTTGAAGTCGAAATTTTATTTCTAAAACTCATTGAGGAACATTATACTAAATTTTGAGAAGTAAGCGGAAAGTTAACGGCGGGTTATTCTTTATCTTGGTAATATCACAGACTTTAGGGGAAAAATTAAAGAGAATTATGCAATGAAATATTTCCATTGCAGCTGAGAAAATTTATACTGCCAGCAGATTGTACTTGACGTTTGAACTCGCTTCCACAACGTTATCTGCGAAATCTACGAGTCAGTGTATGACAATATGTACGAGAGATATGAGTTATGATTAGACTAGCCCATAGAACTGCATCAACCAAAGGTATCAATTCTAAACGAGTTCATTATTTTGCATGAAATTCTTCGCTTTAGTGGCAACTGGCGAAAGACGTTCGTAGTCAGCTGACTACTTGCTGGAACCATCGCCATAAAAGATGTCTCCTTTCCGCTGAATTCCATGGCCTTTATCAAATGTTCGTAGACGTTGTGAAGCTGCTCGTAAATGTTTAGTATTCCTAGTGCTTATCTGATGGATCTTATATATGCCTGATGTGGACACCGGCCATAAGGGAGATTGTAAGTTAGAACGAGTCAGTAAACTATCACCTTCACAAAAGCACGTCTCTTGTTATCCTTCTACTCCAAACCAGACCTTTGTTGCACAATGTAGTAAGTTAGAACTATATGGCTTCAGCAAATTTTTCTTTTGAGAAAATAAGATGCGTTTCTGACATAATTGTATAATCAATATTCATTCTCTTGACGAACACTAATTACAATCTTTATGAAAACAGAAAGATATAAAGTTCTATATACACATAAATGATGTATGGTATTTTACATGAGGTATGGTATTCTACTGCATGATGTATGGTATTCTACATGATGGATGTATTTTACTACATGATGTATGGTGTTCAACATGACGTATGGTATCTTGCTACATGATGTATGGTATTTTGGTGATATATGGTATTCTACATGAGGTATGGTATTCTACTACATGATTTATGGTATTCTGCATGATGTGTGGTTCCTTGTAAGGTAATTCACATGATGTATAGATGATACAGGAGGCTCTCGAAGAGATGCAGAAAACATTAGTTTATCATTTGATGTCCCGGGTCTCGCAGATCTGGTTTTCTATAGTGATGTAATTCTGGTTCTAAAGACTGTGGTCTTGATTGTTATTTCCACAAATTTAAAAAATTTCAGTAAGATTTTTGACCACAACTTCCGTGCCACACATCGCATAGCTATCTCAAAACTACCCCGCTGATGACGAGGCCAAGGTGTTAATGGCTTAAGCAACCTGCTGACAGCACACAGCTGGCCCTACCCACGTTGATGTGCCAGGAAGATAAAAAGACGTACCAGGGAACGTGGGACACAGTGAGGAGTACAAGTAAGCTGGCGGGGGCTAGGTTCGAGGGTGCCACCACCGATAGGTGTGGGAGGCAACGTCCGCAGTTTGAGAAACAAGATCGACGAACTTTAAGGACTTGTCAGATGGAACTATGATGACCGGGAATCGTCGCTGATATGTTTACCTGAGACCTGGCTCCAACAGGATGTATACAGATCCAGACTCGTCTTTTGCTGTGGTTGGATGTACCTGGTAACGTGAAGGTAGGACCACAAACTCTGGTAAGGTAACTGGGGGCGGAGTTTGTGCTTAAATGAACTATAGGTGGCGTCGAGACATCTCGGTATATGATCAAATTAGTAATGAAAATATAGAATATCTGACTTAATCACTGAGGCTTTTCTGTCTAGGGGTGCCATTTCATGTGTAGCGGAGTGGTGACAGAAATGGATAAAGGCAGCAAGTATGAATATGTATATGTGTATATATGTATATGTCTATGTATGTTTATGTATGTAGACATTGAAATGTATAGGTATGTATATGTGCGTGTGTGGACGTGTATATATATGTGTATGTGGGTAAGTTGAGCCATTCTTTCGTCAGTTTCCTTGTGCTACCTTGCTAACGCGGGAGACAGCGACAAAGTATAATACAATATAAAAGAATTATATATATATATATATATATATATATATATATATATATATATATATATATATATATATATATATATATATATATATATATATATATATTATATATTTATATTTATTTATTTATTTTGCTTTGTCGCTGTCTCCCGCGTTTGCGAGGTAGCGCAAGGAAACAGACGAAAGAAATGGCACAACCCACCCCCATACACAATGTACACACACACACGCCCACACACGCAAATATACATACCTATACATCTCAATGTACACATATATATACACACACAGACACATACATATATACCCATGCACACATTTCACACTGTCTGCCCCCATTCATTCCCATCGCCACCTCGCCACACATGGAATACCATCAGCCTCCCCCCTCATGTGTTCGAGGTAGCACTAGGAAAAGACAACAAAGGCCCCATTCGTTCACACTCAGTCTCCAGCTGTCACGCAATAATGCCCGAAACCACAGCTCCCTTTCCACATCCAGGCCCCACACAGCTTTCCATGGTTTACCCCAGACGCTTCACATGCCCTGATTCAATCCACTGACAGCACGTCAACCCCGGTATACCACATCGATCCAATTCACTCTATTCCTTGCCGCCTTTCACCCTCCTGCATGTTCAGGCCCCGATCACACAAAATCTTTTTCACTCCATCTTTCCACCTCCAATTTGGTCTCCCACTTCTCCTCGTTCCCTCCACCTCCGACACATATATCCTCTTGGTCAATCTTTACTCACTCATTCTCAACATGTGCCTAAACCATTTCAAAAACACCCTCTTCTGCTCTCTCAACCACGCTCATTTTATTTCCACACATCTCTCTTACCCTTACAATACTGACTCGATCAAACCACCTCACACCACACATTGTCCTCAAACATCTCATTTCCAGCACATCCACCCTCCTGCGCACAACTCTATCCATAGCCCACGCCTTGCAACCTTACAACATTGTTGGAACCACTATTCCTTCAAACATACCCATTTTTGCTTTCCGAGATAATGTTCTCGACTTCCACACATTCTTCAAGGCTCGCAGGATTTTCGCCCCCTCCCCCACCCTATGATTCACTTCCGCTTCCATGGTTCCATCCGCTGCCAGATCCACTCCCAGATCCACTTCACTTCCTCCAGTTTTTCTCCATTCAAACTTACCTCCCAATTGACTTGACCCTCAACCCTACTGTACCTAATAACCTTGCTCTTATTCACATTTACTCTTAACTTTCTTCTTTCACACACTTTACCAAACTCAGTCATCAGCTTCTGCAGTTTTTCACATGAATCAGCCACCAGCGCTGTATCATCAGCGAACAACAACTGACTCACTTCCCAAGCTCTCTAATCCACAACAGACTTCATACTTGCCCCTCTTTCCAAAACTCTTGCATTCACCTCCCTAACAACCCCATCCATAAACAAATCAAACAACCATGGAGACATCACACACCCCTGCCGCAAACCTACATTCACTGAGAACCAATCACTTTCCTCTCTTCCTACACGTA
>NC_092239.1:22728011-22829931 GCF_036320965.1 Panulirus ornatus
TATATATATATATAATATATATATATATATATATATATATTTTTTTTTTTTTTTTTTTTTTTTTTGCTTTGTCGCTGTCTCCCGCGTTTGCGAGGTAGCGCAAGGAAACAGACGAAAGAAATGGCCCAACCCACCCCATACACATGTATATACATACGTCCACACACACGCAAATATACATACCTACACAGCTTTCCATGGTTTACCCCAGACGCTTCACATGCCTTGATTCAATCCACTGACAGCACGTCAACTCCGGTATACCACATCGCTCCAATTCACTCTATTCCTTGCCCTCCTTTCACCCTCCTGCATGTTCAGGCCCCGATCACACAAAATCTTTTTCACTCCATCTTTCCACCTCCAATTTGGTCTCCCTCTTCTCCTCGTTCCCTCCACCTCCGACACATATATCCTCTTGGTCAATCTTTCCTCACTCATTCTCTCCATGTGACCATACCATTTCAAAACACCCTCTTCTGCTCTCTCAACCACGCTCTTTTTATTTCCACACATCTCTCTTACCCTTACGTTACTTACTCGATCAAATCACCTCACACCACACATTGTCCTCAAACATCTCATTTCCAGCACATCCATCCTCCTGCGCACAACTCTATCCATAGTCCACGCCTCGCAACCATACAACATTGTTGGAACCACTATTCCTTCAAACATACCCATTTTTGCTTTCCGAGATAATGTTCTCGACTTCCAGACATTCTTCAAGGCTCCCAGAATTTTCGCCCCCTCCCCCACCCTATGATCCACTTCCGCTTCCATGGTTCCATCCGCTGCCAGATCCACTCCCAGATATCTAAAACACTTCACTTCCTCCAGTTTTTCTCCATTCAAACTCACCTCCCAATTGACTTGACCCTCAACCCTACTGTACCTAATAACCTTGCTCTTATTCACATTTACTCTTAACTTTCTTCTTTCACACACTTTACCAAACTCAGTCACCAGCTTCTGCAGTTTCTCACATGAATCAGCCACCAGCGCTGTATCATCAGCGAACAACAACTGACTCACTTCCCAAGCTCTCTCATCCACAACAGACTTCATACTTGCCCCTCTTTCCACAACTCTTGCATTCACCTCCCTAACAACCCCATCCATAAACAAATTAAACAACCATGGAGACATCACACACCCCTGCCGCAAACCTACATTCACTGAGAACCAATCACTTTCCTCTCTTCCTACACGTACACATGCCTTACATCCTCGAAACTTTTCACTGCTTCTAACAACTTGCCTCCCACACCATATATTCTTAATATCTTCCACAGAGCATCTCTATCAACTCTATCATATGCCTTCTCCAAATCCATAAATGCTAAATGCAAATCCATTTGCTTTTCTAAGTATTTCTCACATACATTTTTCAAAGCAAACACCTGATTCACACATCCTCTACCACTTCTGAAACCACACTGCTCTTCCCCAATCTGATGCTCTGTACATGCCTTCACCCTCTCAATCAATACCCTCCCATATAATTTGCCAGGAATACTCAACAAACTTATACCTCTGTAATTTGAGCACTCACTCTTATCCCCTTTGCCTTTGTACAACGGCACTATGCACGCATTCCGCCAATCCTCAGGCACCTCACCATGAGTCATACATACATTAAATAACCTTACCAACCAGTCAACAATACAGTCACCCCCTTTTTTAATAAATTCCACTGCAATACCATCCAAACCTGCTGCCTTGCCGGCTTTCATCTTCCGCAAAGCTTTTACTACCTCTTCTCTGTTTACCAAATCATTTTCCCTAACCCTCGCAATTTGCACACCACCTCGACCAAAACACCCTATATCTGCCACTCTATCATCAAACACATTCAACAAACCTTCAAAATACTCACTCCATCTCCTTCTCACATCACCACTACTTGTTATCACCTCCCCATCTGCGCCCTTCACTGAAGTTCCCATTTGCTCCCTTGTCTTACGCACTTTATTTACCTCCTTCCAGAACATCTTTTTATTCTCCCTAAAATTTAGTGATACTCTCTCACCCCAACTCTCCTTTGCCCTTTTTTTCACCTCTTGTACCTTTCTCTTGACCTCCTGTCTCTTTCTTTTATACGTCTCCCACTCAATTGCATTTTTTCCCTGCAAAAATCGTATATGTATATGTATGTATACGTTGAAATGTATATGCATGTATATGTATGGGTGTATGGGAGTTTATTTATATACATGTGTACGTGGGTGGGTTGGACCATTCCTCGTCTGTTTGCTTGCGCATTCTCACTGACGCGGGAGACTGCGATTAAGTATAATAAAGAAACAAAAAATAAAACATCCTTATATTCTCCCTGCAGTTTAATGATACTCTCTCACCCCAGCTCTAATTTGCCCTCATCTTTACCTCTTGCACATTTCTCTATACTTCTTGCCGCTTTCTTTTATAAATCTCAGTCATTTGCACTACTTCCCTGCAAAAATCGCCCAAACGCCCCTCTCTTCTCTTTCACTAACAACATTACTTATTCATCCTACATCTCACTACCCTTCATAATCTGCCCACCTCCCACTTTTCTGATGCCACATACATCTTTTGCACAAGCCATCACTGCTTCCCTAAATACATCCCATTCCTCCCCCACACTCCTCACGTCATTTACTCTCACCTTTTGCCATTCTGCACTCAATCTCTCCTGGTACTTCCTTACATAGGTCTCCTTTCCAGGCTCGCTTACTCTCACCACTCTCTTCTCCCCAACATTCTCTCTTTTCTGAAAACCTCTACAAATCTTCACCTTCGCCTCCACAAGATAGTGATCAGACAACCCCTCTCAGCACATTTACATTCAAAAGTCTCTCATTTACACATCTATCAATCAACACATAATCCAGTAACGCCCTTTAACCATCTCTCCTACTCACATATGTATACTTATATATATGTCTCTTTTTAAACCATGTATTCCCAATCACCAGTCCTTTTTCAGCACACAAATCCACAAGCTCTTCACTATTTCCATTTACAACATTGAGCACCCTTGCCACATTACTCACCTTCGCATCCAAATCACCCATCACTATAACCCAGTCTTGTGCATCAAAGCTGCTAACACACTTACCCAGTTGCTCCCAAAACACTTGCCTCTCATGATCTTTCCTCTCATGGTCAGGTGCATTGGCACCAATAATCACCCATCTCTTTCTATCCACTTTCAGTTTTACCCACATCATTCTAGAATTTACTTTCTTACACTCTATCACATACTTCCACAACTCCTGCTTCAGGAGAATTGCTACTCTTTCCTTTGTTCTTGTCCTCTCACCAACCCTTGAGTTTACTCCCAATACATTGCCAATCCACTCTTCCCTTTTACCCTTGAGCTTCGGTTCACTCAGGGCCAAAACATCCAGGCTCCTTTCCTCAAATATACTGCCTATCTCTCCTTTCTTCTCGTCTTGGTTAAATCCACACACATTTAGACACCCCAATCTGAGCCTTCGAGGAGGATGAACACTCCCCGCTTGACTCCTTCTGTATTTCCCCTCTTAGAAATTTTATATATATATATATATATATATATATATATATATATATATATATATATATATATATATATATATATATATATATATATATATATATATATGTATATTTTTTTTTTTTTGCTTTGTCGCTGTCTCCCGCGTTTGCGAGGTAGCGCAAGGAAACAGACGAAAGTAATGGCCCAACCCACGCCATACACATGTATATACATACGTCCACACACACGCAAATATACATACCTACACAGCTTTCCATGGTTTACCCCAGACGCTTCACATACCTTGATTCAATCCACTGACAGCACGTCAACTCCGGTATACCACATCGCTCCAATTCACTCTATTCCTTGCCCTCCTTTCACCCTCCTGCATGTTCAGGCCCCGATCACACAAAATCTTTTTCACTCCATCTTTCCACCTCCAATTTGGTCTCCCACTTCTCCTCGTTCCCTCCACCTCCGACACATATATCCTCTTGGTCAATCTTTACTCACTCATTCTCTCCATGTGACCAAACCATTTCAAAACACCCTCTTCTGCTCTCTCAACCACGCTCTTTTTATTTCCACACATCTCTCTTACCCTTACGTTACTTACTCGATCAAATCACCTCACACCACACATTGTCCTCAAACATCTCATTTCCAGCACATCCATCCTCCTGCGCACAACTCTATCCATAGTCCACGCCTCGCAACCATACAACATTGTTGGAACCACTATTCCTTCAAACATACCCATTTTTGCTTTCCGAGATAATGTTCTCGACTTCCACACATTCTTCAAGGCCCCCAGAATTTTCGCCCCCTCCCCCACCCTATGATCCACTTCCGCTTCCATGGTTCCATCCGCTGCCAGATCCACTCCCAGATATCTAAAACACTTCACTTCCTCCAGTTTTTCTCCATTCAAACTCACCTCCCAATTGACTTGACCCTCAACCCTACTGTACCTAATAACCTTGCTCTTATTCACATTTACTCTTAACTTTCTTCTTTCACACACTTTACCAAACTCAGTCACCAGCTTCTGCAGTTTCTCACATGAATCAGCCACCAGCGCTGTATCATCAGCGAACAACAACTGACTCACTTCCCAAGCTCTCTCATCCCCAACAGACTTCATACTTGCCCGTCTTTCCAAAACTCTTGAATTCACCTCCCTAACAACCCCATCCATAAACAAATTAAACAACCATGGAGACATCACACACCCCTGCCGCAAACCTACATTCACTGAGAACCAATCACTTTCCTCTCTTCCTACACGTACACATGCCTTACATCCTCGAAACTTTTCACTGCTTCTAACAACTTGCCTCTCACACCATATATTATTAATATCTTCCACAGAGCATCTCTATCAACTCTATCATATGCCTTCTCCAAATCCATAAATGCTACATACAAATCCATTTGCTTTTCTAAGTATTTCTCACATACATTTTTCAAAGCAAACACCTGAATCACACATCCTCTACCACTTCTGAAACCACACTGCTCTTCCCCAGTCTGATGCTCTGTACATGCCTTCACCCTCTCAATCAATACCCTCCCATATAATTTGCCAGGAATACTCAACAAACTTATACCTCTGTAATTTGAGCACTCACTCTTATCCCCTTTGCCTTTGTACAACGGCACTATGCACGCATTCCGCCAATCCTCAGGCACCTCACCATGAGTCATACATACATTAAATAACCTTACCAACCAGTCAACAATACAGTCACCCCCTTTTTTAATAAATTCCACTGCAATACCATCCAAACCTGCTGCCTTGCCGGCTTTCATCTTCCGCAAAGCTTTTACTACCTCTTCTCTGTTTACCAAATCATTTTCCCTAACCCTCGCACTTTGCACACCACTCGACCAAAACACCCATATCTGCCACTCTATCATCAAACACATTCAACAAACCTTCAAAATACTCACTCCATCTCCTTCTCACATCACCATACTTGTTATCACCTCCCCATTTGCGCCCTTCACTGAAGTTCCCAATTTGCTCCCTTGTCTTAAGCACTTTATTTACCTCCTTCCAGAACATCTTTTTATTCTCCCTAAGATTTAATGATACTCCCTCACCCCAACTCTCCTTTGCCCTTTTTTTCACCTCTTGTACCTTTCTCTTGACCTCCTGTCTCTTTCTTTTATACGTCTCCCACTCAATTGCATTTTTTCCCTGCAAAAATCGTCCAAATGCCTTTCTCTTCTCTTTCACTAATACGCGTGATCAGATATTCCCATGAGTCCACGGGGAAAATGAAACACGATAAGTTCCCAAGTGGCACTTTCGTGTATAAGCACATCATCATGGAGACAAAGAGAAATATAAGTCAGATCGATATACACGAAGAGACGAAGCTAGAACGCCAATTTGGTAAACATGTGAATTTGTCCAAAACATATTTTTTGAAATGGTTTGGTCACATGAGAGAATGAGTGAGGAAATTAATGACCAGGAGGATATTGTGTCAGAAGTGTAGGGAACGAGGAGAAGTGGGAGATCCAAATTGGAGGTGGAAAGATGGAATGAAAAAGATTTTAAGTGATCGGGGCCTGAACTTGCAGGTGGGTGAAAGGCTTGTCAGGATAGAATGAAATGGACGATGTGGTATAACCGGGGTCAACGTGCTATTAAAGGAATGAAACCAGGCATGAGAAGCGTCCTGGGGTAAAACCATGAAAAGTTCTGTGGGGCTGAGATGTGGAAAGGGAGGCTGTGGTTTTTGGTGCATTAATACAGACAGCTAGAACTGAGTGTGAACGAATGTGGCCTTTGTTTTGTCTTTTTTCCTAGCGAACCCTCGCACTACATGATGGGGGAGGGGTGTTATTTCCATGTGTGGCGGGTTGGCAATGGAATTGAATAAAGGCAGACAGTATGAATTATATATATTAATATATATATAATAATAATATAATATTATATATAATATATATATATTATAAATATAATATATATATATATATTACAATATATATATTTTTTTTTTTTTTTTTTTTTTCTTACTATTCGCCATTTTCCCGCGTTAGCAAGGTAGCGATACAGACATAAGGACTGAGCCTTTGAGGAATATCCTCACATGGTCCCCCCTTCTCTGTTCCTCTTTCGGAAAATTAAAAACGAGAGGAAGGATTTCCAGCCCTCCGCCCCGCTCCTTCCCCTTTAGTCGCCTTCCTAACGACACGCAGGAATACCTGAAAGTATTCTTTCTCCCCACCCCAGGTATATATATATATATATATATATAAAAATATATATATATATAAATAATATATAACCTACCCTGAGCCAGATACCTGTTTGATGGACCAACGCCTTCGCGCTTGACCCTGTGCGACCTGTGAATGCGGTAAGGTGAGGAACGCCGACCTATACACTACGGGAGTACATAGTTTTATAGAATTTTGTAATGATCATAATGTTTTTTTTATGCAGGACATGATAAAGTTGACTTTTCTTCTGAACTTTCATGTATTATTGATTTCCACAGTGATAGAAATTACCATCCTACTGTTATCTCAAATGATGACGTACTTAATAGTCTGCAATGTAAAACTGCCAAGCCAATTAGAATTAACCCACCTGCATACCACATACAGCACTATCCACTTACACACCGCACACAACACTATCCACCTTCATACCACACACAGCACTGATCCACCTTCACACCACACACACCACTATCCACCTTCATACCACACACAGCACTATCCACCTGCACACCACACACAACACTATCCACCTGCATACCACACACAGCAGTCCTCCCGCATACTACACACAGCATTATCCACCTGCATACCACACACAGCACTATCCACCTGCATACCACACACAGCACTGATCCACCTTCACACCACACACACACACACCACTATCCATCTTCATATCACACACAGCACTATAAACTTATAGCGCTATCCACCTTCATACCACACACAGCACTATAAACTTATAGCGCTATCCACCTTCATACCACACACAGCACTATAAACTTATAGCGCTATCCACCTTCATACCACACACAGCACTATAAACTTATAGCGCTATCCACCTTCATACCACACACAGCACTATAAACTTATAGCGCTATCCACCTTCATACCACACACAGCACTATCCACTTACACAGGACACACAGCGTTGTCCACCTGCATACCACACACAGCAGTCCTCCTGCATACTACACACAGCATTATCCACCTGCATACCACATACAGCACTATCCACTTACACACCGCACACAACACTATCCACCTGCACACCACACACAACACTATCCACCTGCATACCACACACAGCACTATAAACTTATAGCGCTATCCACCTTCATACCACACACAGCACTATAAACTTATAGCGCTATCCACCTTCATACCACACACAGCACTATAAACTTATAGCGCTATCCACCTTCATACCACACACAGCACTATCCACTTACACAGGACACACAGCGTTGTCCACCTGCATACCACACACAGCAGTCCTCCCGCATACTACACACAGCATTATCCACCTGCATACCACATACAGCACTATCCACTTACACAGGACACACAGCGTTGTCCACCTGCATACCACACACAGCACTATCCACTTACACAGGACACACAGCGTTGTCCACCTGCATACCACACACAGCACTATCAACTTGAATATCACATACAGCACTATCCACTTACACAGGACACACAGCGTTGTCCACCTGCATACCACACACAGCAGTCCTCCTGCATACTACACACAGCATTATCCACCTGCATACCACATACAGCACTATCCACTTACACAGGACACACAGCGTTGTCCACCTGCATACCACATACAGCACTATCCACTTACACAGGACACACAGCGTTGTCCACCTGCATACCACATACAGCACTATCCACTTACACAGGACACACAGCGTTGTCCACCTGCATACCACATACAGCACTATCCACTTACACAGGACACACAGCGTTGTCCACCTGCATACCACATACAGCACTATCCACTTACACAGGACACACAGCGTTGTCCACCTGCATACCACACACAGCACTATAAACTTATAGCGCTATCCACCTTCATACCACACACAGCACTATAAACTTATAGCGCTATCCACCTTCATACCACACACAGCACTATAAACTTATAGCGCTATCCACCTTCATACCACACACAGCACTATAAACTTATAGCGCTATCCACCTTCATACCACACACAGCACTATAAACTTATAGCGCTATCCACCTTCATACCACACACAGCACTATAAACTTATAGCGCTATCCACCTTCATACCACACACAGCACTATCCACCTGCATACCACATACAGCACTATCCACTTACACAGGACACACAGCGTTGTCCACCTGCATACCACACACAGCAGTCCTCCCGCATACTACACACAGCATTATCCACCTGCATACCACACACAGCACTATCCACCTTCATACCACACACAGCAGTCCTCCTGCATACTACACACAGCATTATCCACCTGCATACCACACACAGCACTATCCACCTGCATACCACACACAGCACTATAAACTTATAGCGCTATCCACCTTCATACCACACACAGCACTATAAACTTATAGCGCTATCCACCTTCATACCACACACAGCACTATAAACTTATAGCGCTATCCACCTTCATACCACACACAGCACTATCCACTTACACAGGACACACAGCGTTGTCCACCTGCATACCACACACAGCACTATAAACTTATAGCGCTATCCACCTTCATACCACACACAGCACTATAAACTTATAGCGCTATCCACCTTCATACCACACACAGCACTATAAACTTATAGCGCTATCCACCTTCATACCACACACAGCACTATAAACTTATAGCGCTATCCACCTTCATACCACACACAGCACTGATCCACCTTCACACCACACACACCACTATCCATCTTCATATCACACACAGCACTATCCACCTGCATACCACACACAGCACTATCCACTTACACAGGACACACAGCGTTGTCCACCTGCATACCACACACAGCAGTCCTCCTGCATACTACACACAGCATTATCCACCTGCATACCACACACAGCACTATCCACCTTCATACCACACACAGCACTATCCACTTACACAGGACACACAGCGTTGTCCACCTGCATACCACACACAGCACTATCCACTTACACAGGACACACAGCGTTGTCCACCTGCATACCACACACAGCAGTCCTCCCGCATACTACACACAGCATTATCCACCTGCATACCACATACAGCACTATCCACTTACACAGGACACACAGCGTTGTCCACCTGCATACCACATACAGCACTATCCACTTACACAGGACACACAGCGTTGTCCACCTGCATACCACACACAGCAGTCCTCCCGCATACTACACACAGCATTATCCACCTGCATACCACATACAGCACTATCCACTTACACACCGCACACAACACTATCCACCTGCATACCACACACAGCACTATAAACTTATAGCGCTATCCACCTTCATACCACACACAGCACTATCCACTTACACAGGACACACAGCGTTGTCCACCTGCATACCACATACAGCACTATCCACTTACACAGGACACACAGCGTTGTCCACCTGCATACCACATACAGCACTATCCACTTACACAGGACACACAGCGTTGTCCACCTGCATACCACACACAGCACTATCCACTTACACAGGACACACAGCGTTGTCCACCTGCATACCACACACAGCACTATAAACTTATAGCGCTATCCACCTTCATACCACACACAGCACTATAAACTTATAGCGCTATCCACCTTCATACCACACACAGCACTATCCACCTGCATACCACATACAGCACTATCCACTTACACAGGACACACAGCGTTGTCCACCTGCATACCACATACAGCACTATCCACTTACACAGGACACACAGCGTTGTCCACCTGCATACCACACACAGCACTATCAACTTGAATATCACATACAGCACTATCCACTTACACAGGACACACAGCGTTGTCCACCTGCATACCACATACAGCACTATCCACTTACACAGGACACACAGCGTTGTCCACCTGCATACCACACACAGCACTATAAACTTATAGCGCTATCCACCTTCATACCACACACAGCACTATCCACCTTCATACCACACACAGCACTATCCACTTACACAGGACACACAGCGTTGTCCACCTGCATACCACATACAGCACTATCCACTTACACAGGACACACAGCGTTGTCCACCTGCATACCACACACAGCACTATCCACTTACACAGGACACACAGCGTTGTCCACCTGCATACCACACACAGCACTATAAACTTATAGCGCTATCCACCTTCATACCACACACAGCACTATAAACTTATAGCGCTATCCACCTTCATACCACACACAGCACTATCCACCTGCACACCACACACAACACTATCCACCTGCATACCACACACAGCACTATCCACCTGCATACCACACACAGCACTATCCACCTGCATACCACACACAGCACTATCCACCTGCATACCACACACAGCACTATCCACCTGCACACCACACACCTGCACACTACACACCTGCCCAAGACCCACCCGCATGGCACAAACCTGCCCATCATCCACCAGCATACCACACACCTGCACACTACACACCTGCCCATTACCCACTCGCACAGCACACACCAGCATACCACACCCTGTTAACCTACAAACCTTCCCTCCATGTGCCATTATCGCTCCCACAGGTCAACATGTCGACCTGAACTTTCTACCCTCCACCTTAACTCTCACCTCGATACTTGGAGCACGCCAGATTAGATCTCCCACCCTCACACACGAGTGTCGAACTTTAGTGAATCTGATTTTAAGAGAGATACACAGTGACCAAGTGACCAGTAACTCAGCGACAGTCTCTCAAGAGGCCTAGTATATCGGAGCTGGGGGTCGCCTCACAGTAAACATCATACTGACGTATCATATCTCTGGTCCTCCCACCCTCTGGCCGCTGATGGTGCTCGAGGGTCGGTGGAGCGATCGCCTGGTCTACGTAGAGTAACATCCATTATCCGACGTGCGCCACCATAATCACCATCTATCACCAACCAGTGCTGTACACACACACACACACACACACACACACACACACACACACACACCAGAACTGTCCTATACCTACCATTGTGATGTCATGATGTCATAAACAATCCATGACCAAGTGCACACCTAATCAAACTAATTGTTTAGTTTACCCACAGTAATGTGTATGTCAGCTACCGTATTGCTGTAACGCGATGAAAATATTCATCACCCTCGTGTTCACCATCAGATACATAATGTATGTTAACACAGTAATAATGCAGATCAGCGAGTATTTAACTTTACAATACTTAATGATCACCATTAAATACATAATGTATGTCAGCACAATGCTATTGCAATTCAGCCAATATGTATCTTTATATCACGTAATGCTCAGCAAATTACCGCTAAATGTATCATGTATGAACCACAAAATATACTCTGCAAAAACTACCTGTATTGTGTAGATAGACTTCACTCATGTGGTTATCCAACCCCTCCTTCATCTTAGCTTCTCTTGTGATTAACTAACTTATAACTATCATCACCCCCCCCCCCCGTCCCCTACCACTTATGTAATTCCTCAGCTGTATATTTCTAGCTGAATGACAGCTGAAATTCAATAAAGTGTTATCAATGTACCTACCTAGTGATTCATTTACCACATACTTTCCCCATCCCAACCCGCACATCACCCATCTGTACACCACACACCTGCATATCACACACATGGACCACCCATTTGCACCATCCACCTCCACACACACACACACACACACACACACACACACACACACACACACACATACAAGATTATCCACCTGTAAGCCACACACAGCACTATCCACCTACACACCAAACACATCACTATCTACTTACACAACACACACAGCACTATAAACTTATAGCGCTATCCACCTTCATACCACACACAGCACTGATCCACCTTCATACCACACACAGCACTGATCCACCTTCACACCACACACACACACCACTATCCATCTTCATATCACACACAGCACTGATCCACCTTCACACCACACACACCACTATCCATCTTCATACCACACACAGTACTGATCCACCTTCACACCACACACACCACTATCCACCTTCATACCACACACAGCACTATCCACCTTCATACCACACACGGCACTATCCACCTTCATACCACTCACAGTAATATCCACCTGCATACCACACACAGCACTATCCACCTGCATACCACACACAGCAGTCCTCCTGCATACTACACACAGCATTATCCACCTGCATACCACTTACAAGGCTACGCACCTGCGCTCCACACACAGCACTATCCACTTACACAGGACACACAGCGTTGTCCACCTGCATACCACACACAGCACTATCCACCTGCATACCACACACAGCAGTCCTCCCGCATACTACACACAGCATTATCCACCTGCATACCACTTACAACGCTACCCACCTGCGCTCCACACACAGCACTATCCACTTACACAGGACACACAGCGTTGTCCACCTGCATACCACACACAGCACTATCCACCTGCATACCACATACAGCACTATCCACTTACACACCGCACACAACACTATCCACCTGCATACCACACACGGCGCTATCCACTTGCACACCACACACAACACTATCCAACCACACGTCACACACACAGCACTATCAACTTGAATATCACATACAGCACTATCCACTTACACACCACACACAACACTATCCACCTGCACACCACACACCTGCACCCTATGCCTGCACACCAACCATATTCAACATTCACTTGCACACACCTGCACCACTTACCTCTACACCATACACCTGCATATCATAAACCTACGTCATCTACCTGTTCATCTAACACCCACATGCAGGCCACACACATGCACTATCCACTTGCATACACACACCTGCACCACATATTTGTATGTACGACGGCGTGGTAATAGATAAGTAGAATTTCAATTCTTATTAGGACGTCCATAAAATCTACATTAAAATCATGTCTTGGAACTTCAATACAGTTAAGACGAAGATTGAAAAAGAAAATCTAATGAATAAGTTGAACCATTTTGATATAGTGAGTCTGAATGAGATTATGTCGTTGTGATAACGACAATTCCCATCGTGGTGGTGGTACCTGTGTGCTTGTTAAGTAGCATTTAAGTCAGTATATCATTGAACTGGACGTTAGCGTTATGGACCAGGTCTGCTTCAAGCTTGAATGTGTTTCTGGTATACTATTTGGCTCTTACTATGTGCTGTCTACGGACTCCCCCATATTTCAGTCAGGTGTCATGAAGTAATGTGAATGAAGGAGCACAGTGCCGGATGGCTGGTGCTGGGTGACCTGAATGCGCGATTTGGTAGTACGCTGCGTGAGTTCCCAGTTGGCCTGGATTTGACCGAGTTTTCATATCCTAATATTCCAAATCAAGTCCAAATACACAACGATAATGAGAATACCCTACTTGGATTACGTGTGGATGGGAGAATATTGGTGCTAAATAATCTCTCGTACATCATTTTGTGTGGCCAAATATATTAGTCATGCATGTGATGACCAGGTTAGTCATGATCTAGGCTTGCCCTCAGACCATACACCTAGAACAATCATCCTTACAAAGTCCGTCTGTTAATTCAAGATTACCTCACCTTCCATGCATCTCGCTTAGGCGCTCACGCTGTGCCCCACACCCATGTAAAAGTTGGATTAGTTGAAATGCCTGTTGAATATGACGCAATTG
Organism: Panulirus ornatus; assembly: GCF_036320965.1. Classification (NCBI taxonomy): domain Eukaryota; kingdom Metazoa; phylum Arthropoda; class Malacostraca; order Decapoda; family Palinuridae; genus Panulirus; species Panulirus ornatus. The sequence continues at coordinate 22,742,402 of NC_092239.1, forward strand.
ATCCTGTTTACACTTTACAAATGTTATCGGAGCGTGATATACCCTCGCTTGCTGGTGAGATAGATACGTGTGTTGGTCATATGTGCGCCAGATTGTACGTATACGCGGTCCAGCCTCTGCTGTTTCCTTTGGACGGATGTAAGCGCTTTCTCCATACCAGATGATGCTTGGGTAGGGATTGTTATCAACTAGCGAGGAGATGTGAGCCACGCTCACACCAACGCCGCTACACCATCAACAGACCAGAAATCCAAACAACATTTTGTGTACATATCAGTGCTGGACGACCCCATAACCCCGCGTGAGGCGTTCCACCAACTGATGAGGTTCAAGAGTGACAAAGCGTGTAGGTCCAGCGATGTGCCGCTTGGTGCATTCCAATCATTACTTGCCTCATGCGTGCTGGCTATTACTATATAATCTAATCATGTGTTCATGTCGGCTATATACTCGTCCTCCTGGCTGACAGCTGAAGTATTGACCATTTTCAAACGAGGTCCCGTATGATAGCCACCAACTGTAGGGTCATAATTGTTATCATTAACATCGTCACACTATATGATACGGTCCTCTGTGATGAGAGGCTGAGCAAATGGTTCCAACCTTCTAGTGAGCAGGATGGCAGTAGCAGCCAGGCGGGCAGGCGACCATTACCAACTGGTGTGGCCAGGAAGAAGTAATGTGAATGATTTATTACATTTGTTGATTCTTCTGAAGCCTTCGGTGAGGTGCAACGGAACGTGCTGTTTTTCATGTTAGAATGATTGTGCTGTGAAATGACAGTGGTCTTTGCTATTGAGGCCAGGTATAAAGTTACTCAGTGTATTGTAGGGACAGCATTACGCACAGCATCCGTAGGTGTGCGGCAGGGCTGCCTTACTCCCTGCCTGCTGTTTGTCCTGTACGTGAACGACATGATCACATTAATGAAACAAAACTGTGGTGTAGATGGTGTCCTGGTCTGGCTGCAAGTACTGATGCTTATGGATGACACGGTGGTGATATCTGCCTCAAGGAGATTAATAGAATCAAAATAATCAATTTTACGCTTCACATGGCATGCAGGTAAATGTGGGTAAAACGCAGTTCTTCTTCGTTAACGACACTAATTTGGATAAGCCGCCAAAACATTTGGATAACTTAACAGTGGAACCATGTGATCAATATGTATATCTGGGGGCGTCCACTCACAGTGGAGGAATCCACATCCTCAGCCATGTAGGCCCACGTCCAGAACAAGATATGTCATCACGCACTCAGATGTGTATGTCTTGTGGAGACAAACGATGATGTATCACATTGGGTGAAGAGAAGAATATTTGATGCTGCATTACTGTCTACTGTCCTGTATGATGGATGTGAGTCATGGCTCTGTGGTGACATCAAACCCGTCAACAGAGTGTATCTGTGGTGTGTCAAGGAGTTGCTGGGTGTCCAAACGTCGACTAGAAGTGATTTGTGTCTAATGGAGCTTGGGTATCCTCCCCTACTTGCTTTAACTGAAGCAAAGCAACGTGAATTCTTTTCGAGCATGTGGAGAGAGAGGAGGAGTATGAAGGATGACCAAACTGTCTCACACCATTTGTGTGATACTCAACAACAATTGTGACACGTCACATTGCATACACGATATCATTGTTAATGAGGCAGATGATATTCTAATTGCCCGCGACGATTTGAAAGAGAAATTAAGACATTCTGATTCATCTAGAAGTCAACTGCATCGGTCTATAACTCCGGTATTTGTTGAAGCGCTTATCATGGACACGAGTGCCAGAAGCTTCCACTCCCCCGCTGTAGAGGAGGGGCGTTGGAGCAGGCGCTTGAAGAACGACTGTGTACGTACATGTGGCCAGATTCAGATTGAAAGGCATGTCTTTGAAGAGTGTCTCATATCAGTACACTTGATCCAACATTTCCACATCACAATAGTGGAAAGCTTGTTCAATGAAAGGGCTGACCACGAAGTTATATGTAGTGCCAACTATTCTATACTTGCCATGTACGTTTAAGTACGATGGACTTTGGGTAATAGTTTTCCTCATATCATTTGTTTGTACTATGATTTCCTAGTTGCGTATTTTTGTCTTTTTTTTTTTTTTAATCAACTTATTGTTTGATTGGTGCAGAGCTTGTGTGGATCATTTGTGTTTTTTGTATTTTTAAGTATTTAATTAACTGTATTTCAATTTATCATTCAATTACTAAGGATTTTAATCATGGACCATAATGTGTATATTGTTTATATTCTTAAACAATGAATTTTTGTAGTCAATAGAATATCCATCTATCGGTCTATCTATATATATATCTCTTTATCTATTTACACCACCCACCAGCACCCACCACACACCTGTATCTTCCACCTTCACATTACACACCTGTGCACCAGCCAATTCTACAGCACACTCTTGCACCACCCACCTGCACAGGACACACTTGTACACCACCTGCCTGCACAGCATACACCTGCACCACGCACCTCTACACCACTCACCTGCACCACCTATCTGCACACCACACAGTGCCACACCAGTCACTTGCACCACCCACCTGCACACCACCCAGTGCCACACCAGTCACCAGCAACGCCCACCTGCACATCACTCAGTGCCACAAGTCACCTGCAACACACACCTGCACACCACCCAGTGCCAAAACAGTCACCTGCAACACCCACCTGCACACACCACCCAGTGGCACACCAGTCACTTGCACCACCCACCTGCACACACCGCACAACTACACACCACACACTAGCATCACAGCCCTGAACACAACACACCTGCACCACTTCGCTATACCGCACTTGCAATGCTCATTTGACCATAATCCTCTTATACGATGTTTCTGTGTTGGTAACGCATTATGACACTGGCGCTACACCTGGTTACTTATTGTAACGTTTGGAGGAATGTGTGAGGGACGAGGTCAGTACAGTGAGGTTGCCGTGCGATCCCCAGTATTGCCTCTGTTGCACACAGCGTAAGGCTAATGTACCATGATATTCCTCACAACACATATACTGTCATTTCATTGGGTAACTCAGTATCTTTTTCTTATCCTGGAACTTTAAGATGATAGTATAGGTAGTGTTTATCAGACGCTGGTGTGTACATAGAGTGTCGTGTGGGTCATGTCTGATGATATGATTGTCGAATGAGCTTCAGACAATGTCTGTGAAGGTCTTTAGATCAGGCGTCACGGAGTTATTTCGCTCCTTCACAACTCAAGTAATCAAACCCAACAACTTTTCCTCGGTGTGTGGGACCTGCTCGATCCTTGGCTCTGTTGAAGGTCTCGGACTCACTTTGGCAAAGTAATTTTTCTCTTTTTTTTTTTTTAGGTCAGATTTATCATGTGGTTGAACTGCCGACGATATTCTAAAACATCGATGAAAAATTTATGAAAAATGATGATATACTGAATCCTTGACCAGGATTATAGTCATTCATTACCGAGTTTTTCATAGGTTGATATTTCATGCATGAATGTGTGCAAGAATAATCAATGTGGCGTCCCAGCGACCACCAGAGTACACAGAACAATCTGGAAAATTTTAAATTCAGCTTTACGGCGGTGTGTAGTTAGGTCCATATCCCCGTGACCGGCCTTATAAGCGGCGCCATTCACCCGCCGGCCCATGAAGCGGTTCATTGCTCAAAAACGATTTTAAAATCTATTATTTTATTTTCTTGTTTGTCATGTAATCACCAAACTATGAAATGACTTCGTTTTCTTATTTTTCGCTGACGGTTGTGTTTCCTCGGTTAAGAATAACTTCAACATGTAACTTTAGGTGATCAAGATAAATTCTGGTGTGTGTTGTGAGGTGAACAGTAAATAAGATTATGGTTGCCTCTGCCCGAAAACACAGACTATTTTTCTACGACCAGTCGGCCACTATAGCTGGTGGGAGTAACCTTGTTGCCTCACGCTGTCGTAAACTGCACAGCATGTCAGCAGCTTCCACTGACCTACCCTCACTCTTATCAAGGCCTTCCCTCACTCTTATCATGGCCTTCCCTAACTCCACAGCCTTCCCTCACTCTTATCATGGCCTTCCCTCACTCTTATCATGGCCTACCCTCACTCCACAGCCTTCCCTCACTCTTATCATTGCTTTCCCTTACTCTTTTCATGGCCTTCCCTCACTCTTATCATGGCCTTCCCTCACTCTTATCGTGGACTACCCTCACTTTTATCATGGTCTTCCCTCACTTTTATCATGGCCTTCCCTCACTCTTATCGTGGACTACCCTCACTTTATCATGGCCTTCCCTCACTCTTATCATGGCCTTCCCTCACTCTTATCGTGGACTACCCTCACTTTATCATGGCCTTCCCTCACTCTTATCATGGCCTTCCCTCACTCTTATCGTGGACTACCCTCACTTTTATCATGGTCTTCCCTCACTCTTATCATGGCCTTCCCTCACTCTTATCGTGGACTACCCTCACTTTTATCATGGTCTTCCCTCACTCTTATCATGGCCTTCCCTCACTCTTATCGTGGACTACCCTCACTTTTATCATGGTCTTCCCTCACTCTTATCATGGCCTTCCCTCACTCTTATCGTGGACTACCCTCACTTTTATCATGGTCTTCCCTCACTCTTATCATGGCCTTTCCCTCACTCTTATCGTGGACTACCCTCACTTTTATCATGGTCTTCCCTCACTCTTATCATGGCCTTCCCTCTTTATCATGAGGTCTGTCCTTCACAGTTGAGGTCTCACTATAACCTTTATGATGGCATTTCCTAATTCGTATCGTGTGTTTTTCTTTACTTGTATCATGCTTTCCTATCTTCACGAGGTTAGGCTTTCCTTCTTGTTTATTAACAAATCAATATCAAAATCTTTTTTCACTCCAGCTGTCTATTTCCTTCATTCATATGATGATTTTCCTTTACATTTCTTGATTGCTATTCTTCTGTCAACACGTTCATCAAGACTTCCCTAATTGGTTAACACACCATATCATGGCTCCTCCAGCAAGTAATAGTGTGTCTTTCCTTAACATTTTGCCTATCTGGTTATCCTTTATATTTCTTATTACTTTTCTTTATACTCACAAAACTGGACCTACGTACTGTGTGGTCAGCAAGAGGCCAGGAAAGTGCGAGCAAAATGTTGTCAGACTCACTGTAAACTGACGGCTTCATTTCAGAGAGCAATTACATATAATCATTATAGGAATATATGTTGCCCAAGAAAGTACATCATAAGAAACTCAGAGAATCCAACAACCAACATGACAGAGTAAGTAAAGTAGATTTGTGTAGAGAAAGTAAGAGAGTTATATGACAAAGTAAACGTCAAACGTGTGTTGCTGAAAATAACAAAAGAAATCCTGTGTTAGAAGCAAGAGAGTCATCACCCAGGTAATAAGTCCATTAATTACGGAAAATGGTGAGTTGCTTCAACACAACAAATTCATGGGAAAATTATCAAATGACTCTTTGCATCTGTGTTTACGATCGGAATGCAACCCATGTCCCGAATCCAGTTTCAATGATAAGAGAGCGGAACGTTCTTCAACATACAAAAAAGCAGACAACATACATTCAGCAATAAAAGAAATGAAAAAAGATAAAAACGGCAGCTTCTGATAAGTCTTATCCGAGAACAATGAAAGAGGAGAAAAATGAGACAGTTAAGCCCTTGACTGCCCTTTTCAATTAGCCACTTGCTACAGGAAAAGTTCCAGATGAATGAAATTTGCTAATGTGACAATGATATTAAAAAAAAGGTAATAAGACATTAGCTTAACCTCAATAGGTGGAAAACTTATGGAAACCATCATTCGAGATAGAAATGTAGACCATTTAGAGGACCAATACTTAATTAATACACGATTCTCATCATGGTTTTCGACAAAATCACTCGGAATGGACAAATATGCTTGATCTTTTAGAAGATATAATCAATATGTGTGACGAAAGTGAAGCAGTTGATGTTATCCATCTAGGTTTTCAAAAACTTTCGATAAAGTTCCGCATCAAAGATTATGAGCAAAATTTTGCCAAATGGTAATTTTGGGTTTGGTAATTCAGTAGATAATCTCTATATACTGCCATTACGCTCACATATACTGCATTCATACTCAGTATATATATATATATATATATATATATATATATATATATATATATATATATATATATATATATATATATATATATTTTTTTTTTTTTTTTTTTTTTTTTCTTTCACCATTTCCCGTGATTCGCCATTTCCCGTGATAGCGAGGTAGCTTTAAGAACAGAGGACAGAGCCTTTGAGGGAATATCCTCACGTGGCCCCTTCCACTGTTCCTTCATTAGGAAAACTATAAACGAGAGGGGAGGATTTCCAGCCCCCCGCTCCCTTCCCTTTTAATCGCCTTCTACGACACACAGGGAATATGTGGGAAGTATTCTTTCTCCCCTATCTCCAGGGATATAATCTTTTATCACCTCTAATCTTCTGCACAGTGGTAACATCTGAAAATGGGTAGGTTCATCTAGTCTCTGACATGACAAGAGTGAGTGGTTCTGTACACCAAGCAAATCACACCCAACTAATCCTGTCTGGCTTTACAAAATAGCCTGCAAATTTATATATATATATATATATATATATATATATATATATATATATATATATATATATATATGTATATATATATATATATATATATATATATATATATATATATATATATATATATATATATATATATATATATATATATATACATATATATATATATATATATATATATATATATATATATATATATATATATATATATATATATATACATATATATATATATATATATATATATATATATATATATATGTATATACATATTTATTTATTCATTTATTTATATATTTTGCTTTGTCGCTGTCTCCCGCGTTAGCGAGGTAACGCAAGGAAACAGACGAAAGAATGGCCCAACCCGCCCACATACACATGTATATACATACACGTCCACAGACGCTGATATACATACATATACATCTCAATGTACACATATATATATACACACACAGACGTATACATATATACGCATGTACATAGTTTATACTGTCTGCCTTTATTTGTTCCCATCGCCACCTCGCCACACATGGAATAACAACCCCCTCCCCCCCCCCATGTGTGCGAGGTAGCGCTAGGAAATGACACCAAAGGCCCCATTCGTTCACACTCAGTCTCTAGCTGTCATGTAATAATGCACCGAAACCACAGCTCCCTTTCCACACCCAGGCCCCACACAACTTTCCATGGTTTACCCCAGACGCTTCACATGCCCTGGTTCAATCCATTGACAGCACGTCGACCCCGGTATACCACATCGTTCCAATTCACTCTATTCCTTGCACGCCTTTCACCCTCCTGCATGTTCAGGCCCCGATCACTCAAAATCTTTTTCACTCCATCTTTCCACCTCCAATATGGTCTCCCACTTCTCCTCGTTCCCTCCACCTCTGACACATATATCCTCTTGGTCAATCTTTCCTCACTCATTCTCTCCATGTGACCAAACCATCTCAAAACACCCTCTTCTGCTCTCTCAACCGCACTCTTTTTATTTCCACACATCTCTCTTACCCTTACATTACTTACTCGATCAAACCACCTCACACCACATATTATCCTCAAACATCTCATTTCCAGCACATCCACCCTCCTGCGCACAACTCTATCCATAGCCCACGCCTCGCAACCATACAACATTGTTGGAACCACTATTCCTTCAAACATACCCATTTTTGCTTTTCTCGACTTCCAAACATTCTTCAAGGCTCCAAGAATTTTCGCCCCCTCCCCCACCCTATGATCCACTTCCGCTTCCATGGTTCCATCCGCTGCCAGATCCACTCCCAGATCCACTTCACTTCCTCCAGTTTTTCTCCATTCAAACTCACCTCCCAATTGACTTGACCCTCAAGCCCTACTGTACCTAATAACCTTGCTCTTATTCACGTTTACTCTTAACTTTCTTCTTTCACACACTTTACCAAACTCAGTCACCAGCTTCTGCAGTTTCTTACATGAATCAGCCACCAGCGCTGTATCATCAGCGAACAACAACTGACTCACTTCCCAAGCTCTCTCATCCACAACAGACTGCATACTTGCCCCTCTTTCCAAAACTCTTGCATTCACCTCCCAAGCAACCCCATCCATAAACAAATTAAACAACCATGAAGACATCACACACCCCTGCCGCAAACCTACATTCACTGAGAACCAATCACTTTCCTCTCCTCCTACACGTACACATACCTTACATCCTCGATAAAAACTTTTCACTGCTTCTAACAACTTGCCTCCCACACCATATATTCTTAGTACCTTCCACAGAGCATCTCTATCAACTCTATCATATGCCTTCTCCAGATCCATAAATGCTACATACAAACCCATTTGTTTTTCTAAGTATTTCTCACATACATTCTTCAAAGCAAACACCTGATCCACACATCCTCTACCACTTCTGAAACCACACCGCTCTTCCCCAATCTGATGCTCTGTACATGCCTTCACCCTCTCAATCAATACCCTCCCATATAATTTACCAGGAATACTCAACAAACTTATACCTCTGTAATTTGAGCACTCACTCTTATCCCCTTTGCCTTTGAAAAATGGAACTATGCAAGCATTCCGCATCTCCATGGTTGTTTAATTTGTTTATGGATGTGTTTGCTAGGTAGGTGAATGCAAGAGTTGTGGAAAGAGGGGCAAGTATGCAGTCTGTTGTGGATGAGAGAGCTTGGGAAGTGAATCAATTGTTGTTCGCTGATGATACAGAGCTGGTGGCTGATTCATGGGAGAAACTGCAGAAGCTGGTGACTGAGTTGGGTAAAGTGTGTGAAAGAAGAAAGTTAAGAGTAAATGTGAATAAGAGCAAGGTTATTAGGTACAGTAGGGTTGGGGGTCAAGTCAATTGGGAGGTAAGTTTGAATGGAGAAAAACTGGAGGAAGTAAAGCGTTTTAGATATCTGGGAGCGGATCTGGCAGCGGATGGAACCATGGAAGCGGAAGTGAATCACAGGGTGGGGAAAGGGCCAAAATCCTGGGAGCCTTGAAGAATGTGTGGAAGTCGAGAACATTATCTCGGAAAGCAAGATGGGTATGGTTGAAGGAATAGTGGTTCCAACAAAGTTGTATGGTTGCGAGGCGTGGGCTATGGATAGAGTTGTGCGCAGGAGGGTGGATGTGCTGGAAATGAGATGTTTGAGGACAATATGTGGTGTGAGGTGGTTTGATCGAGTAAGTAATGTAAGGGTAAGAGAGATGTGTGGAAATAAAAAGAGTGTTGTTGAGAGAGCAGAAGAGGGTGTTTTGAAATGGTTTGGGCACATGGAGAGAATGAGTGAGGAAAGATTGACCAAGTGGATATATGTGTCGGAGGTGGAGGGAACGAGGAGAAGTGTGAGACCAAATTGGAGGTGGAAAGATGGAGTGAGAAAGATTTTGAGTGATCGGGGCCTGAACATGCAGGAGGGTGAAAGGCGTGCAAGGAATAGAGTGAATTGGATCGATGTGGTATACCGGGGTTGACTTGCTGTCAATGGATTGAACCAGGGCATGTGAAGCGTCTGGGGTGAACCATGGAAAGTTGTGTGGGGCCTGGATGAGGAAAGGGAGCTGTGGTTACGGGCATTATTACATGACAGCTAGAGACTGAGTGTGAACGAATGGGGCCTTTGTTGTCTTTTCCTAGCGCTACCTCGTACACATGAAGGGGGAGGGGGATGTTATTCCATGTGTGGCGATGGGAATAAATAAAGGCAGACAGTATGAATTATGTACATGTGTATATATGTATATGTCTGTGGGTGTATATATATGTGTACATTGAGATGTATATGTATGTATATTTGCGTGTGTGGACGTGTATGTATATACATGTGTATAGGGGTGGGTTGGGCCATTTCTTTCGTCTGTTTCCTTGCGCTACCTCGCAAACGCGGGAGACAGCGACAAAGCAATATATATATATATAAATATATATATATATATATATATATATATATATATATATATATATATATATATATATATATATATATATATATATATATTTTTTTTTTTTTTTTTTTACTTTGTCGCTGTCTCCCGCGTTTGCGAGGTAGCGCAAGGAAACAGACGAAAGAAATGGCCCAACCCCCCCCCCCCCATACACATGTACATACACACGTCCACACACGCAAATATACATACCTACACAGCTTTCCATGGTTTACCCCAGACGCTTCACATGCCTTGATTCAATCCACTGACAGCACGTCAACCCCTGTATACCACATCGCTCCAATTCACTCTATTCCTTGCCCTCCTTTCACCCTCCTGCATGTTCAGGCCCCGATCACACAAAATCTTTTTCACTCCATCTTTCCACCTCCAATTTGGTCTCCCTCTTCTCCTCGTTCCCTCCACCTCCGACACATATATCCTCTTGGTCAATCTTTCCTCACTCATTCTCTCCATGTGCCCAAACCATTTCAAAACACCCTCTTCTGCTCTCTCAACCACGCTCTTTTTATTTCCACACATCTCTCTTACCCTTACGTTACTTACTCGATCAAACCACCTCACACCACACATTGTCCTCAAACATCTCATTTCCAGCACATCCATCCTCCTGCGCACAACTCTATCCATAGCCCACGCCTCGCAACCATAAAACATTGTTGGAACCACTATTCCTTCAAACATACCCATTTTTGCTTTCCGAGATAATGTTCTCGACTTCCACACATTCTTCAAGGCTCCCAGGATTTTCGCCCCCCTCCCCCACCCTATGATCCACTTCCGCTTCCATGGTTCCATCCGCTGCCAGATCCACTCCCAGATATCTAAAACACTTCACTTCCTCCAGTTTTTCTCCATTCAAACTTACCTCCCAATTGACTTGCCCCTCAACCCTACTGTACCTAATAACCTTGCTCTTATTCACATTTACTCTTAACTTTCTTCTTTCACACACTTTACCAAACTCAGTCACCAGCTTCTGCAGTTTCTTACATGAATCAGCCACCAGCGCTGTATCATCAGCGAACAACAACTGACTCACTTCCCAAGCTCTCTCATCCCCAACAGACTTCATACTTGCCCCTCTTTCCAAAACTCTTGCATTCACCTCCCTAAGAACCCCATCCATAAACAAATTAAACAACCATGGAGACATCACACACCCCTGCCGTAAACCTACATTCACTGAGAACCAATCACTTTCCTCTCTTCCTACACGTACACATGCCTTACATCCTCGATAAAAACTTTTCACTGCTTCTAACAACTTGCCTCCCACACCATATATTCTTAATACCTTCCACAGAGCATCTCTATCAGCTCTATCATATGCCTTCTCCAGATCCATAAATGCTACATACAAATCCATTTGCTTTTCTAAGTATTTCTCACATACATTCTTCAAAGCAAACACCTGATCCACACATCCTCTACCACTTCTGAAACCGCACGTGCTCTTCCCCAATCTGATGCTCTTTACATGCCTTCACCCTCTCAATCAATACCCTCCCATATAATTTACCAGGAATACTCAACAAACTTATACCTCTGTAATTTGAGCACTCACTCTTATCCCCTTTGCCTTTGTACAATGGCACTATGCACGCATTCCGCCAATCCTCAGGCACCTCACCATGAGTCATACATACATTAAATAACCTTACCAACCAGTCAACAATACAGTCACCCCCTTTTTTAATAAATTGCACTGCAATACCATCCAAACCTGCTGCCTTGCCGGCTTTCATCTTCCGCAAAGCTTTTACTACCTCTTCTCTGTTTACCAAATCATTTTCCCTAACCCTCTCACTTTGCACACCACCTCGACCAAAACACCCTATATCTGCCGCTCTATCATCAGACACATTCAACAAACCTTCAAAATACTCATTCCATCTCCTTCTCACATCACCGCTACTTGTTATCACCTCCCCATTTGCGCCCTTCACTGAAGTTCGCATTTGCTCCCTTGTCTTACGCACCCTTATTTACCTCCTTCCAGAACATCTTTTTATTCTCCCTAAAATTTACTGATAGTCTCTCACCCCAACTCTCATTTGCCCTTTCTTTCACCTCTTGCATCTTTCTCTTGACCTCCTGTCTCTTATATATATATATATATATATATATATATATATATATATATATATATATATATATATATATATATATTATATATATATATATATATATATATATATATATATATATATATATATATATATATATATATATATATATATATACATATATATATATATATGTATATATATATATATATATATATATATATATATATATATATATATATATATATATATATATATATATATATATATATATATATATATATATATATATATATATATATATATATATATATATATATATATATATACATATATATATATATATATGTATATATATATATATATATATATATATATATATATATATATATATATATATATATATATATATATATATATATATATATATATATATATATATGTATATATATATTATTTCATTTATTATACTTTGTCACTGTCTCCCTCGTTAGCGAGACAGCGCAAGGAAACAGACGAAAGAATGGCCCAACCCACCCACATACACATGTATATACACGTCTACACACCCACATATACATACATATATACACATGTACTTAATTCATACTGTCTGCCCTTATTCATTCTCGTCGCCACCTCGCCACACATGAAATAACAGCCCCCTCCCCCGCATGAGCGCGAGGTAGCACTAGGAAAAGACAACAAAGGCCACATTCGTTCACACTCTGTCTATAGCTGTCATGTATAATGCATCGAAACCACAGCTTCCTCTCCATACCCGAGGCCCCACAAAACTTTCCATGGTTTACCCCAGACTCTTCACAAGCCCTGGTTCAATCCATTGACAGCACGTCGACCCCGGTATACTACATCGTTCCAATTCACTCTATTCCTTGCACTCCTTTCACCCTCCTGCATGTTCAGGCCCCGATCACTCAAAATCTTTTTCACTCCATCTTTCCATCTCCAATTTGGTCTCCCACTTCTCCTCGTTCCCTCCACCTCCGACATATGTATCCTTTTTGTCAATCTTTCATCACCCATTCTCTCCATGTGACCAAACCATTACAATACACTCTTTTCTGCTCTCTCAACCACACTCTTTTTATAACCACACATCTCTCTTACCCTTTCATTACTTACTCGATCAAACCACCTCACACCACATATTGTATTCAAACATCTCATTTGCAGCACATCGACCCTCCTTCGCACAGCTCTATCTATATCCCACTCCTCGCAACATATATCATTGTTGGAACCACTATTCCTTCAGACATACCAATTTCTGCTTTCCAAGATAACGTTCTCGACTCCCACACATTCTTCAACGCTCCCAAAACTTTCGCCCCTCTCCCCAACCCTATGATTCACTTCCGCTTCCATGGTCCATCCGCTGCCAAATCCACTCCCAGATATCTAAAACACTTCACTTCCTCCAGTTTTTGTCCATTCAAACTTACCTCCCAGTTGACTTGTCCCTCAACACTACTGTACTTAATAACCTTGCTCTTATTCACATTTACTCTGAGCTTTCTTCTTTCACATAATTTACCATACTCAGTCACCAGCTTCTGCAGTTTCTCACCCGAATCACCCACCAGCGCTCTATCATTAGCGAACAACAAGTGACTCACTTCCCAAGCTCTCTCATCCACAACAGACAGCATACTTGCCCCTCTTTCCAAAATTCTTGCATTCACCTCCCTTATAGCCCTATCCATAAACAAATTAAACAACCATGGAGACATCACACACCCCTGCCGCAAACCAACATTCACTGAGAACCTATCACTTTCCTCTCTTCCTACATGTACACATGCCTTACATCCTCGATAAAAACTTTTCACTGCTTCTAACAACTTGCCTCCCACACCATGTATTATTAATACCTTCCATAGAGCATCTCTATGAACTCTATCATATGCCTTCTCCAGATCCATAAATACTGCATACAAATCCATTTGCTTTTTTAAGTATTTCTCACATACATTTTTCAAAGCAAACACCTGATTCACACATCCTCTACTACTTCTGAAACCACACTGCTCTTCCCCAGTCTGATGCTCTGTACATTCCCTCACCCTATCAATCAATACCCTCCCATGTAATTCCCAGGAATACTCAACAAACTTATACCTCTGCAATTTGGACACTCACTTTTATCCTCTTTGCCTTTGTACAATGGCATTATGCAAGCGTTCCGCCAATCCTCAGGCACCTCACCATGAATTATACATACATCAAATAACCTTACCAACCAGTCAACAATACAGGTCACCACCTTTTTTAATAAATTCCACTGCAATACCAGCCAAACCCGCTGCCTTGCCGGCTTTTATCTTCCGCAAAGCTTTTACTACCTCTCTGCTGTTTTCCAAATCATGCTCCCTAATCCTCTCACTTTGAACACCACCTCGACCAAAACACCCTACATCTGCCACTCTATCATCAAACACATTCAACAAACCTGCAAAATACTCACTCCATCTCCTCACATCACCACTACCTGTTATCACCTCCCCATGAGCCCCCTTCACTGATGTTCCCATTTGTTCCCTTGTCTTGCGCACTTTATTTTTTTTTTTCCTCCCTCCAAAACATCTTTTTATTCTCCCTAAAATCTAATGATACTCTCTCACCCCAACTCTCATTTGCCCTCTTTTTCGCCTCCTGCACCTTTCTCTTGACCTCCTGCCTCTTTCATTTATACATCTTCCAGTCATTTGCAATATTTCCCTAAAAAAATCGTCCAAATGTCTCTCTCTTCTCTTTCACTAATAATCTTACTTCATCTCACCACTCACTACCCTTTCTAATTTGCTCACCTCCCACGCTTCTGATGCCACAAGCATCTTTTGCGCAAGCCATCACTGCTTTCCTAAATACATCCCATTCCTCCCCCACTCCCCTTACGTCCTTTGTTCTCACCTTTTTCCATTCTGTACTTAGTCTCTCCCAATACTCCCTCACACAAGTCTCCTTCCCAAGCTCACTTACTCTCATCACTCTCTTCACCCCAACATTCTCTCTTCTTTTCTGAAAACCTCTACAAATCTTCACCTTCGCCTCCACAAGATAATGATCAGACATCCCTCCAGTTGCACCTCTCAGTACATTAACATCCAAAAGTCTCTCTTTCGCGCGCATATCAATTAGCGCATAATCCAATAACGCACTCGGGCCATCTCTCCTACGTACATACGTATACTTATGTATATCTCTCTTTTTATACCAGGTATTCCCAATCACCAGTCCTTTTTCAGCGCATAAATCTACAAGCTCTTCACCATTTCCATTTACAACACTGAACACCCCATGTACACCAATTATTCCGTCTAAACTTCTAACACCCTCACTGAACTGCTCCTAAACACTTGCCTTTCATGATCTTTCTTCTTATGCCCAGGTGCATATGCACCAATAATCACCCATCTATGGTTCCATCCGCTGCCAGATCCACTCCCAGATATCTAAAACACTTCACTTCCTCCAGTTTTTCTCCATTCAAACTCACCTCCCAATTGACTTGACCCTCAACCCTACTGTACCTAATAACCTTGCTCTTATTCACATTTACTCTTAACTTTCTTCTTCCACACACTTTTCCAAACTCAGTCACCAGCTTCTGCAGTTTCTCACATGAATCAGCCACCAGCGCTGTATCATCAGCGAACAACAACTGACTCACTTCCCAAGCTTTCTCATCCCCAACAGACTTCATACTTGCCCCTCTTTCCAAAACTCTTGCATTTACCTCCCTAACAACCCCATCCATAAACAAATTAAACAACCATGGAGACATCACACACCCCTGCCGCAAACCTACATTCACTGAGAACCAATCACTTTCCTCTCTTCCTACACGTACACATGCCTTACATCCTCGATAAAAACTTTTCACTGCTTCTAACAACTTGCCTCCCACACCATATATTCTTAATACCTTCCACAGAGCATCTCTATCAACTCTATCATATGCCTTCTCCAGATCCATAAATGCTACATACAAATCCATTTGCTTTTCTAAGTATTTCTCACATACATTCTTCAAAGCAAACACCTGATCCACACATCCTCTACCACTTCTGAAACCACACTGCTCTTCCCCAATCTGATGCTCTGTACATGCCTTCACCCTCTCACTCAATACCCTCCCATATAATTTACCAGGAATACTCAACAAACTTATACCTCTGTAATTTGAGCACTCACTCTTATCCCCTTTGCCTTTGTACAAAGGCACTATGCACGCATTCCGCCAATCCTCAGGCACCTCACCATGAGTCATACATACATTAAATAACCTTACCAACCAGTCAACAATACAGTCACCCCCTTTTTTAATAAATTCCACTGCAATACCATCCAAACCTGCTGCCTTGCCGGCTTTCATCTTCCGCAAAGCTTTCACTACCTCTTCTCTGTTTACCAAATCATTTTCCCTAACCCTCTCACTTTGCACACCACCTCGACCAAAACACCCTATATCTGCCACTCTATCATCAAACACATTCAACAAACCTTCAAAATACTCACTCCATCTCCTTCTCACATCACCACTACTTGTTTTCACCTCCCCATTTGCGCCCTTCATTGAAGTTCCCATTTGCTCCCTTGTCTTACGCACTTTATTTACCTCCTTCCAGAACATCTTTTTATTCTCCCTAAAATTTAATGATACTCTCTCACCCCAACTCTCATTTGCCCTTTTTTTCACCTCTTGCACCTTTCTCTTGACCTCCTGTCTCTTTCTTTTATACATCTCCCACTCAATTGCATTTTTTCCCTGCAAAAATCGTCCAAATGCCTCTCTCTTCTCTTTCACTAATACTCTTACTTCTTCATCCCACCACTCACTACCCTTTCTAATCAACCCACCTCCCACTCTTCTCATGCCACAAGCATCTTTTGCGCAATCCATCACTGATTCCCTAAATACATCCCATTCCTCCCCCACTCCCCTTACTTCCATTGTTCTCACCTTTTTCCATTCTGTACTCAGTCTCTCCTGGTACTTCCTCACACAGGTCTCTTTCTCAAGCTCACGTACTCTCACCACCCTCTTCACCCCAACATTCACTCTTCTTTTCTGAAAACCCATAGAAATCTTCACCTTAGCCTCCACAAGATAATGATGAGACATCCCTCCAGTTGCACCTCTCAGCACATCAACATCCAAAAGTCTCTCTTTCGCACGCCTGTCAATTAACACGTAATCCAATAACGCTCTCTGGCCATCTCTCCTACTTACATACGTATACTTATGTATATCTCGCTTTTTAAACCAGGTTTTCCCAATCATCAGTCCTTTTTCAGCACATAAATCTACAAGCTCTTCACCATTTCCATTTACAACACTGAACACCCCATGTATACCAATTATTCCCTCAACTGCCACATTACTCACCTTTGCATTCAAATCACCCATCACTATGACCCGGTCTCGTGCATCAAAACCACTAATACACTCATTCAGCTGCTCCCAAAACACTTGCCTCTCTTGATCTTTCTTCTCATGCCCAGGTGCATATGCACCAATAATCACCCACCTCTCTCCATCAACTTTCAGTTTTACCCATATTAATCGAGGATTTACTTTCTTACACTCTATCACATACTCCCACAACTCCTGTTTCAGGAGTATTGCTACTCCTTCCCTTGCTCTTGTCCTCTCACTAACCCCTGACTTTACTCCCCAGACATTCCCAAACCACTCTTCCCCTTTACCCTTGAGCTTCGTTTCACTCAGAGCCAAAACATCCAGGTTCCTTTCCTCAAACATACTACCTATCTCTCCTTTTTTCACATCTTGGTTACATCCACACACATTTAGGCACCCCACTCTGAGCCTTCGAGAAGGATGAGCACTCCCCGCGTGACTCCTTCTTCTGTTTCCCATTTTAGAAAGTTAATACAAGGAGGGGAGGATTTCTGGCCCATCGCTCCCGTCCCCTCTAGTCGCTTTCTACGACACGCGAGGAATACGTGGGAAGTATTCTTTCACCCCTATCCCCAGGGATAATATACATATACATATACATATACACACACACACACACACACACACACACACACACACACACACACACGCACATATACACACACACACACATACATATATATACATATGAGAAATGTAAGTAAATGTATATATATATATATATATATATATATATATATATATATATATATATATATATATATATATATATATATATATATATATATATATATATTGGAAAGGATCACAATTTTGCGCGTGATCAAGATATTCCTATGAGTCCACGGGGAAAATGAAACACGAAAAGTTCCCAAGTGTACTTTCGTGTAATAATCACATCATCAGGGGAGACACAAGAGAGGAATATAACAGTCAGTTGATATACATCGAAGAGACGTAGCTTGGACGCCATTTGGTAAACATGTGATTGTCCAAAACATACAACGAGCGTTCATAAACTTATCATTTTACAAATCTTATCAACAATAAAGTTATCTAATTTGTACTGACCATCACTAATATTAAGATTATAATTCTTTGTGTATTTGATAATAGAAGATTCAATGATATTTCTCTTGGTAATAGAGTTAGAGTTAACAACTGAGATGGCGTTACTCCAGTCAATACAATGATCATAATTTTTAACATGATTAAACAAGGCATTTGATTCTTGTCCCGTTCTTGTACTATATTCATGTTGCGTAAGTTCTAACAGAAAGATCCTTACCAGTCTGACCAACATAAAATTTATCACAGTTTCCACAAGGAACTTTATAGATGCAACCAAGAGAATTTTCTGGTGAATTCCTGATTAAGATATTCTTTATAGTATTATTGTTGCTAAAGGCAACATTTACATTAAAGGATTTAAGCAACATGGGAAGCAAAGTGAAATTATTATCAAAAGGGAGAACTAAAAGGTTCTTGGTGTCAATGGGAGGTTTGGGCTCAACTCTATAAAATGATTTCTTTGCTAACTTAAGGGATTTATCAATGAAAGATCTAGGGTACTTTAACTTAGATCCAATGGAATATATCTTCTCAAACTCATAATCAATAAACTCTGGACTGCAAATACGTAATGCCCTTAGGAACATAGATTGAAATGACGATA
Organism: Panulirus ornatus; assembly: GCF_036320965.1. NCBI lineage: Eukaryota > Metazoa > Arthropoda > Malacostraca > Decapoda > Palinuridae > Panulirus > Panulirus ornatus. The sequence goes on from NC_092239.1 coordinate 22,761,630, forward strand.
ATTTAACTCTGTCATGTTGAGATGAGTAATAATGGATGTATGAGCATACATTGGTGGGTTTTCTGTATATGCTAAACTTAAACTTGTTTCCTTGTCTATGGATCATGCAATCTAAAAATGGTAACATACCATTATTTTCATTTTCTACAGTAAATTTGATGGAAGGTAGTAAATTGTTAAGTAAGGGGAGAAATATTTGTAAATTTTCATTTGTTGGCCAAACACGAAGAACATCATCTACATACCTAAACCAAATTGCATTAGAAGGTAAGATATCCTTTAGTAATTTTGTTTCAAAAAATTCCATATAAAGATTACTTAGTACAGGTGAAAGAGGGTTACCCATTGCCATACCAAATTTTTGAGCATAATAATCTCCATTAAAATGAAATACACAGTCTTTTATACACAATTTTATCAGTTCAATGAAATTAGACTTTGAAACAGGTAATTGAATATCATCCAAGACATCAAATAAATATTCTAAAAGGTCATCAACTGGAACTTTAGTGAAAAGTGAGGAAACATCAAAGCTAACTAGTTTGAAATCAAAATTAATATTGATATTGTTTAGCTTGTTGACTAAATCTACATTGTTCATGATATTAGAATTTGATACCTTACCCACCAAAGGGCTTAGTAAGGAAACTAACCATTTTGACAATTTATATGTGATGGAGCCTACTGAACTAACTGTGTTCCTAAGGGCATTACGTATTTGCAGTCCAGAGTTTATTGATGATGAGTTTGAGAAGATATATTCCGGTGGATCTAAGTTAAAGTACCCTAGATCTTTCATTGATAAATCCCTTAAGTTAGCAAAGAAATCATTTTATAGAGTTGAGCCCAAACCTCCCATTGACACCAAGAATCTTTTAGTTCTCCCTTTTAATAATAATTTCACTTTGCTTCCCATGTTGCTTAAATACTTTAATGTAAATGTTGCCTTTAGCAACAATAATACTATAAAGAATATCTTAATCAGGAATTCACCAGAAAATTCTCTTGGTTGCATCTATAAAGTTCCTTGTGGAAATTGTGATAAATTCTATGTTGGTCAGACTGGTAAGGATCTTTCTGTTAGACTTAAGCAACATAGATATAGTATAAGAACGGGACAAGAATCAAATGCCTTGTTTAATCATGTTAAAAACTATGATCATTGTATTGACTGGAGTAACGCCATCTCGGTTGTTAACTCTAACTCTATTACCAAGAGAAATATCATTGAATCTTCTATTATTACATACACAAAGAATTATAATCTTAATATTAGTGATGGTCTGTACAAATTGGATAACTTTATTGTTGATAAGATTTGTAAAATGATAAGTTTATGAACGCTCGTTGTATGTTTTGGACAATCACATGTTTACCAAATGGCGTCCTAGCTTCGTCTCTTCGATGTATATCAACTGACTGTTATATTCCTCTCTTGTGTCTCCCCTGATGATGTGATTATCACACGAAAGTGCACTTGGGAACTTTTCGTGTTTCATTTTCCCCGTGGACTCATAGGAATATATATATATATATATATATATATATATATATATATATATATATATATATATATATATATATATATATATATATATATATATTATATATATATATGTATATATATACAGAGGTATAAGTTTGTTGAGTATTCCTGGCAAATTATATGGGAGGGTATTGATTGAGAGGGTGAAGGCATGTACAGAGCATCAGATTGGGGAAGAGCAGTGTGGTTTCAGAAGTGGTAGAGGATGTGTGGATCAGGTGTTTGCTTTGAAGAATGTATGTGAGAAATACTTAGAAAAGCAAATGGATTTGTATGTAGCATTTATGGATCTGGAGAAGGCATATGATAGAGTTGATAGAGATGCTCTGTGGAAGGTATTAAGAATATATGGTGTGGGAGGCAAGTTGTTAGAAGCAGTGAAAAGTTTTTATCGAGGATGTAAGGCATGTGTACGTGTAGGAAGAGAGGAAAGTGATTGGTTCTCAGTGAATGTAGGTTTGCGGCAGGGGTGTGTGATGTCTCCATGGTTGTTTAATTTGTTTATGGATGGGGTTGTTAGGGAGGTGAATGCAAGAGTTTTGGAAAGAGGGGCAAGTATGAAGTCTGTTGGGGATGAGAGAGCTTGGGAAGTGAGTCAGTTGTTGTTCGCTGATGATACAGCGCTGGTGGCTGATTCATGTGAGAAACTGCAGAAGCTGGTGACTGAGTTTGGTAAAGTGTGTGAAAGAAGAAAGTTAAGAGTAAATGTGAATAAGAGCAAGGTTATTAGGTACAGTAGGGTTGAGGGTCAATTCAATTGGGAGGTGAGTTTGAATGGAGAAAAACTGGAGGAAGTGAAGTGTTTTAGATATCTGGGAGTGGATCTGGTAACGGATGGAACCATGGAAGCGGAAGTGGATCATAGGGTGGGGGAGGGGGCGAAAATTCTGGGAGCCTTGAAGAATGTGTGGAAGTCGAGAACATTATCTCGGAAAGCAAAAATGGTTATGTTTGAAGGAATAGTGGTTCCAACAATGTTGTATGGTTGCGAGGCGTGGACTATGGATAGAGTTGTGCGCAGGAGGATGGATGTGCTGGAAATGACATGTTTGAGGACAATGTGTGGTGTGAGGTGGTTTGATCGAGTAAGTAACGTAAGGGTAAGAGAGATGTGTGGAAATAAAAAGAGCATGGTTGAGAGAGCAGAAGAGGGTGTTTTGAAATGGTTTGGCCACATGGAGAGAATGAGTGAGGAAAGATTGACCAAGAGGATATATGTGTCGGAGGTGGAGGGAACGAGGAGAAGAGGGAGACCAAATTGGAGGTGGAAAGATGGAGTGAAAAAGATTTTGTGTGATCGGGGCCTGAACATGCAGGAGGGTGAAAGGAGGGCAAAGAATAGAGTGAATTGGATCGATGTCGTATACCGGGGTTGACGTGCTGTCAGTGGATTGAATCAAGGTATGTGTATGGGGGTGGGTTGGGCCATTTCTTTCGTCTGTTTCCTTGCGCTACCTCGCAAACGCGGGAGACAGCGACAAAGCAAAAAAAAAAAAAAAAAAAAAAAATATATATATATATATATATATATATATATATATATATATATATATATATATATTTATATATATCCTTAGAAATATGATACACATTTTACCTTAGAATCCTCATTCAGTAGAGCATCATTAATGCTCTAAAGGATAGAATCCACCTAACATTCATGTATGAAAAGTTTTTACGAAAAATTCGTCTGATGTGTTTATTTTCCCATATTGAATTTCAGTGTCACTTCAATTTTTCCGTACGATTAAAATTCCATTCAGGAGATCGGAGCGGAGTGTTTTTTGCAGCGATATTTCTATTCTTCTTTCCAGGCAACTTAATGATTTTGGGGAATTGTCATATTTGAGTACATTTCTCCGTAACCTTGAGTGACAACGGTGCACATCAGGAAGTGGTATGTACTATGCTAAATGTACAGAACGTATTACAATTATTGTCATTATTACTGTTATTATCACTATTGCAATTATAATTATCATTATTACTATCATCATTATATAATAATCAAAATGACTGGGGTTAATGTGCCTTAGTCAATGACTCGCTAACACGAATGAAAGGAAGAAATTAAGGGGAAAATGTTGATAATAATCTGAGTTCGGCAGGTTTTAGTAGACCTGACTCTTAAAGGAAAGACGAAAGCAGCAGGACCAATTCACTGCACAGCTGTTCGAAGGAACAAGGGGACATCATCATCACGGTTAATCATCAGGTGACTGGTCTCCACAGATAAAGTGTGGGAAGCAGCGGCCACACTCGTGACTTGAGTGTAAACTTCGGGGATAGGGACTCACGCAGACATCTCACGAGAACAGTGGACGGTAGATTGCCTTTAGAAGAGAGAGAGAGAGAGAGAGAGAGAGAGAGAGAGAGAGAGAGAGAGAGAGAGAGAGAGAGAGAGAGAGAGAGAGAGAGAGAGAGAGAGAGAGAGAGAGAGAGAGAGAATTACGCAGATGCACAGACCACTTAGGTACAAGGTCCAAGCGAGGTGGTCTGGCTTTAACACTAAATAGATAAAAATAAGGTTCTCTTTGTGAGCAGTATCAAAAAAGGATAGCAAAGCAACGGGCGTCTCCTCGCCCTCCACTCACTTCCACCACACGACGGCGGGATAACAGGGAGAAATGATACCTTGCAGGATAACTAAGCCTGAAGGTAAATTTCATAGAAAAGTCATAAGGTAGAATGAACATGAATATGTCACTCACCCCATCACCAATGACTTGCATCCCTTCATTTTTTTGTTATAAAAACAATACTAAGAGTGAACTTGAGCTCCAACTCTCGACTTACCATGCCTATGATATTCCTGATGTCGAAGAATGATACAGTAATTCTTAATTACTCTCTCAAAGCAGGTGACCTGGGTTAGTCAATGTTAGCAAGATAACGCAACATGATCAGGGAGAGATCAGTGGTTGAGAAGGTAGCATGATATACCACTGCGTTATGATGACTGATTAAATGAATTACTCGGTATCGGAGAGTGACAAATGAAAATCAAACCTAATATTGAAGGTATTACGGGTGGTGCTCTGAACATTTTCTGATAGCGGACTCTTCGCGTCAATAATGTCGCTGGTAAAAATAAATTTTATACTGTCCAGATTAACTCGGTGACTAAGTTTTAATCCAATTTCTCTCGTCAGTAATGCTGGCGCTACTGTAGAGAAATGTTCAATATCGACGTTGAAACATTCTATCAATCTGCCCCGGAGGCGCCTCTTGCTTAGGAAGAGCAAGTTTAATTCTCGCAGTCTCTTGTCATATGGTTTGTTGCTTTTCGCTGCGGTGCATCCAATTTAAGAATGTCCTTATCTAAGTGGGAGACCCAGAACTGCACTGCATATTCGAGGTGTGGTCTAACTAGACTTAGGCATAATGGCAATATCCCATCAATGCTTTTGTACGTTAAGTTTCTTGACAATGTTGGGAGAATTTGAATTTAATGGAGACAACGACTTAGGATGTCCTTTATCTTGTGGCCCATCAGTTCATAATGAAATCTTTTGTTTGTTTCCTATGTGTAACAGCTGACATTATTGACGTTGAATGGCATTTATCATTTACTAGACCATTCAGCAATTCTAACTAGATCCTCTTGTAATCTTAGCTTATCTTCGTCAGTTGATATGGCAAATTTAGATATTAGGTTATTTAACCCTACGTTAATATTATGATAAATGATGAAAAATATAGGCCCAAGAAGGGATCCCTGAGGGACTCCACTGTTGATGGGTGACCACGATGATGATTCCCCATTCATTACGACTCTTCGCGTCCTATCACGTAACTAGGCTTCTACTCAATTTCCTATGCAGCCAGTAATCCCCAAGGCCCGAACTTTGTGCATCAAGTTCACGTGGAGGACTTTGTCGAACGCTTTCTGGAAGTCCACAAATATCAAATCTATTGCTTTTGTCTTGTCATTGGTACTGAAAAATGTATGATAAAATTCAAGGAGGTTTGTACGGCATGATCTGCGTTTTCTAAAACCATGCTCCGCATTATTGATCAAGCTGCGTTGTTCTAGATAGGTTACGATTCTGTCTCTAACAATGGACACCAGAGGTTTACATATTATTGATTTGAGGCTCGTAAGACGGTAATTACAAGAAATTCGCGGATTCCCTTTTTGTATATAGGACTAACGTCTGCCAGTTGCTAGTCCTGTGGGACTATTCCATCGTGGAGCAATTTATTGAAAATACAGGTTAACGGCCCAGTAATTTCGTGTTTGATGTTTTCAATCACTTGTTGATAGAAACGATCAGGATCTGGGCTTTTATTAGTCCTCAATTCATCTAGATGTGTTAGTTCTCTCACTGCGACGATAAATTCTTGTATCGTGTGAATGCAATTTATCAGCGTCTCAAAATTCGTGTCGTTTTCTAGAATAAGAAGAGAACTGAAAAACTTGCTCAGGGTTGTTGATATGCTTTGATTGTCCACTTTGGGTTCCCCATTCTAGTTTACTAAGGGAATTATTCTACTCCTTATATGTTTCTTATCATTAATTTATTTATAAGATCTGTTAGAATCTGTGTTACCATCTCCAGCAATATTCACTGTGTATTCTCTCTTGGTATTTTTGACGAGGACTTTCACTTTCTTTTTGATTGTTTTACATTATGTTGCAGTATTTGCGTCATTGTCTGATTTCTTAAGTTTACAGAGTTTATTTCTACGCCGTATAGGTCTTGCAATATCATGGGAGTACCATTCAGGCTTGTTGATTTCATTGTTTCTAAGCGCGTATGGGAATGACTTTACACAAACCGACAATTAAAACGCCCAAAATTCACTCTGGAGCGTGAACCAACAAGGGTGAGACTCTTTAATGCGTCGCTAAGTCCATTGGATTCTGCCTTTTTGAAGCTGGAGGTAATAGTACTGGTTTTGGGGGAGCAGGTTTTGATATTTACGTCGAGCCAAAACATTTTATGGTCACAAGTGCCTAGATGTTCTCCAACACGGTATTAATCATTAAGAACTCCTGGGTTGCAAGTACTAAATCAAGTATAGTAGCTTCCCTCGTTGGCTAAGTCGGCTTGGTAGAGAAAATTGTCTTCGGCAAAGTTGATAAGTCTGGCAGAGTCGTTCTCTACGCTTGAAATAGTTTGCCAGTTGATTTCTGGAAGATTAGAATTTCCAAGAATGAGAGAGAGAGAGAGAGAGAGAGAGAGAGAGAGAGAGAGAGAGAGAGAGAGAGAGAGAGAGAGAGAGAGAGAGAGAGAGAGAGAGAGAGAGAGAGAGAGAGAGAGAGAGAGAGAGAGAGAGAGAATCAATTAAACAGGAGACTTTTGATTCCAGTCTGGTTAAGAGAGAGATGGAAGAACCGCCCCAGGTGTGCGAGCAGCGTTCCTTACAAAGGTAAGTGCAACATCTGTAGACAAGATATAGTTGCTCACAAGTAAGATGATTTCAGCACCTATACAACACCCCAGGTCTTGAGAAGCAGACGTTGTGATACAAAGCGACACAAAGGAGTGCAAAGGAATTCAAAGAGCAACAGATAATTGAGTTCTTACGAGGATGTTTGTGATAGTGAAAGATATCAAAAAATCACAGAAGTGTGTTAAAAGTTGGAAGGTAATACAGATGACTCAAAAGGAATAATCTGGAAATTGTCATTTTGCTTATGGAGGTGCAAATAGTGAAAGTCGTGGACTTGAAGAAAAGCATTTATCAATTCTATTCTTAAACGCATCTACAGTACTGCTTTCAACCACTCTACTTGACCAATAGTTCCATATGTTAACAATCCTGTTGAAGAAAAAGTCCTTCGGCTTATTCAAGGAAAATCGTTCGCCAAGAGTTTGTATCCATTACTACAAGTAAAATCAGACGAATCCAGGTAACTTGAGAGATCAAGATTATCAAATCCTTTGATGATTTTCAATACTTGTATTAGATCATCTCTTAACCGTCTCTTTTCTGAGCTAAATAGATTCAAGTCGTTCAATCTCATCTCGTGAGATCTGTCTATCAGTTCGGAAATCATCCTGGTAGCTCGAGGTTGTACTCGCTCCACTCTTTGTTTGTTTTAGCTAGGATGACCAAACCTGACCACAATAATCATAATGTAGACGAACTAGTGAAATGTAAGGAGTAAGGATGATTTTCCTGGACTCAAATTCGAAGGTTCTTCCTATGAACTCAAGAATTGTGTTTGCTGTTTTCATTGCTTCTGTGCACTGTTTTCTTGGTTTTTGGTCACTAGAGATTATTACACCCAATAAATCTTTTTCCTCATTTACCTTTTCCAGTTCAACAGAATTCATACTGTTTTCTTACATTTTCGTTTTCACTACCAATATGTAAAACTATTCTCTTATCGATGTTAAAACATTTGCCAGTTATGAGCCCAGTTCATCAGTGTGTCCATGTCTGTGTGAAGCTATAGACGTGCAAATTCATTTGTAGATCTATCTCACAGCTTTTTATTATCTGCTAACTTTGTTATCTTGCGATGCAGCCCATTATCAATATTATTAATATAAGTGAGATAAAGAACCGGTCTCAAGGCTGTTCCTTGTGGCACTCCACTTGTTACGTCTGAAGTACAACCCCATCAACGCCATGTGACTTAATTTTGGCTTGTAATGTATGTGGAACCTTATCGAAAACTTTTGGAAAGTCTGGGTAGAAAACATCAACTGCCTTATTCATTATATTATAAACCTTAATTGTGGCGCTTTGAAACCGAACTAAGGTGATTGAATAATTCTTAGGAGATATAAGAACTTGGGTTTCAGCAATGTCAGATTTAAGTTATTGCTGCTCCATTATGAGATGTTGCACAGGTCGGAAATAGAGAAAGGAGTCACGCGGGGAGTCCTCATCCTCCTCGAAGGCTCAGACTGGGATGTCTAAATGTGTGTGGATGTAACCAAGCTGAGAAAAAAGGAGAGATAGGTAGTAAGTTTGAGGAAAGGATCCTGGATGTTTTGGCTCTCAGTGAAACGAAGCTCAAGGGTAAAGGGGAAGAGTGCTTTGGGAATGTTTTGGTAGTAAAGTCAGGGGTTGATGAGAGGACAAAAGCAAGGGAAGGGGTGGAAGTATGTGACAGAGTGTAAGAAAGTAAACTATAGATTGATATGGGTAAAACTGAGAAGAAAGATCATGAGAGGCAAGTGTTTTGGGAGCAGCTGAATGAGTGTGTTAGTAGTTTTGATGCACGAGATCGGGTGACAGTGACGGGCAATTTGAATGCAAAGGTGAGTAATGTGGCAGTTGAGGGAATAATTGGTGTACATGGGGTGATCAGTGTTGCAAATGAAAATGGTGAGGAGCTTGTAGATTTGTGTGCTGAAAAAGGACTGGTGATTGGGAATACCTGATTTAAAAAGAGAGATATACATAAGTATACGTATGTAAGTAGGAGAGATGGCCAGAAAGCGTAATTGAATTATGTGTTAACTGGTAGGCACGCAAAAGAGAGACCTTTGAATGTTAACGTGCCTGAGAGGTGCAACTGGAGGGATGTCTGATCATTATCTTGTGACGGCAAAGGTGAAGATTTGTAGAGGTTTTCGGAAAAGAAGAGAGAATGTTGGGGTGAAGAGAGTGGTGAGAATAAGTGAACTTGGGAAGGAGACTTGAGTGAGGAAGTGCAAGGAGAGACTGAGTGCAGAAGGGAAAAAGGTGAGAGCAAAGGACGCAAGGGGAGTGGGGAGGAATGGGATGTATTTAGGGAAGCAGTGATGGCTTGCGCAAAAGATGCTTGTGGCATGAGAAGCGTGGGAGGTGGGCAGATTAGAAAGGGTAGTGCGTGGTGGAATGAAGAAGTAAGATTATCAGTGAAAGAGAAGAGAGAGGCATTTGGATGAGTTTTGCAGGGAAATAGTACAAATGAGTGGGAGATGTACAAAAGAAAGAGGCAGGAGGTCAAAAGAAAGGTGCAAGAGATGAAAAGAGGGCAAATGAGAGTTAGGGTGAGAGAGTAACATTACATCTTAAGGAGAATAAAAAGATGTTTTGGAAGAAGGTAAATAAAGTGCGTAAAACAAGAGAACAAATGGGAACATCGGTGAAAGGGCCTAATGGGAAGGTGATAACAAGTAGTGGTGATGTGAGAAGGAGATGGAGTGAGCATTTTGAAGGTTTGTTGAATGTGTTAGATGATAGGGTGGCAGATATAGGGTGCTTTGGTCGAGGTGGTGTGAGAAGTGAGAGGGTTAGGGAGAATGATTTGGTAAACAGAGAAGAGGTAGTAAATGCTTTGCGGAAGATGAAAGCTAGCAAGGCAGCGGGTTTGGATGGTATTGCAGTGGAATTTATAAAAAAGGGGGTGACTGTGTTGTTGACTGGTTGGTAAGTATGTCTAATGTATGTATGACTCATCGTGAGGTGCCTGAGGAATGGCGGAATGCATGCATAGGGCCATTGTACCAAGTGCTCAAATTACAGAGGTATAGATCTGTTGAGTATCCCTGGGAAATTATATGGGAGGGTATTGATTGAGAGGATGAAGGCATGTACAGATCATCAGACTGGGGAAGGCATGTATAGAGCATAAGATTGGGGGAGAGCAGCTTGGTTTCAGAAGTGGCAGAGGATGTGTGAATCAGGTGTTTGCTTTGAAAAATGTATGTGAGAAATACTTAGAAAAGCAAATGGATTTGTATGTAGCATTTATGGATCTGGAGAAGGCACATGATAGAGTTGAAAGAGATGCTATGTGGAAGGTATCAAGAACATATGGTGTGGGAAGCAAGTTGTTAGAAGCACTGAAAAGTTTTTATCGAGGATGTAAGGCATGTGTACGAGTAGGAAGAGAGGAAAGTGATTGGTTCTCAGTGAATGTCGGTTTGCGGCCGGGGTGCGTGATGTCCATGGTTGTTTAATTTGTTTATGGATGGGGTTCTTAGGGAGGTAAATGCAGGAGTTTTGGAGAGATGGGAGAGTATACAGTCTGTTGTGGATGAGAGGGTTTGGGAAGTGTGTCAGTTGTTGTTCGCTGATGATACAGCTCTGGTAGCTGATTCGGGTGAGAAACCGCAGAAGCTGGTGACTGAGCTTGGTAAAGTGTGTGAAAGAAGAAAGCTGAGAGTAAATATGAATAAGAGCAAGATTATTAGGTTCAGTAAGGTTGAAGGACAAGTAAATTAGGAGGTAATTTTGAATGGAGAAAAGCTGGAGGAAGTGAAGTGTTTTAGATATCTGGGAGTGGATTTGGCAGCAGATGAAACCATGGAAGCGGAAGTGAATCACAGGATGGGGGAGGGGGACGAAGATTCTGGGAGCGTTGAAGAATGTGAGGAAGGCGAGAACGTTATCTCCAAGAGCAAAAATGTGTATGTTTGAAGGAATAGTGGTTTCAACAATGTTATATGGTTGTGAGGCATGGGCTTTAGATAGGGTTGTACGTAGGAGGGTGGATGCGTTGGAAATGAGATGTTTCAGGACAATATGTGGTGTGAGGTGGGTTGATCGAATAAATAATGAAAGGGTAAGAGAGATGTGTCGTAATAAAAATAGTGTGGTTGAAAGAGCAGAAGAGGGTGTATTGAAATGGTTTTGTAACACGGAGAGAATGAGTGAGGAAAGATCGACAAAGAGGATGTATGTGTTAGAGGTGGAGGGAACGAGGAGAAATGGGAGACCAAATTGGAGGTGGAAAGATGGAGTGCAAAAGATTTTGAGCGATCGGGGCCTGAACATACGAGAGAGTGAAAGGCGTGCAAGGAACAGAGTGAAGCGGAACGATGTGGTATACTGGGTTCGACGTGCTGTCAGTGGATTGAACCAGTGCATGTGAAGCGTCTGCTGTAAACCATAGAAAGTTTTGTGGGGTCTAGATGTGGAAAGGGAGCTGTGGTTTCGGTGCATTACAGATGACAGCTAGAGACTGAGCGTGAAGGAATATGGCCGTTGTTGTCTTTTCCTAGCTCTACCTCGCGTGCTCGCGGGGAGAGGGGGTGTCACTTCATGTGTGGCGGGATGGCGGCAGCAATGGATGAAGGCAGTATGTATGAATATGTACACGTGTATATATGTATATGTCTGTGTATGTATATGTATGTATACGTTGAAATGTTTAGGTATGTATATGTGCGTGTATGGGCGTTTATGTATTTACATGTGTATGTGGGTGGGTTAGGCCACTTTTTCGTCTGTTTCCTTGCAGTACCTCGTCAACGCGGGAAACAGCGACAAAGTATAAGGAATGATAAGTAAATGAAATAAATGAAAGATCTAGCGTGCTTTGATTTAGATTCAATAGAATATATATATAATATATATATATATATATATATATATATATATATATATATATATATATATATATATATATATATATATATATATATATATATATATATATATTCACATTTACTCTTAACTTTCTTCTTTCACACACTTTACCAAACTCAGTCACCAGCTTCTGCAGTTTCTTACATGAATCAGCCACCAGCGCTGTATCATCAGCGAACAACAACTGACTCACTTCCCAAGATCTCTCATCCACAACAGACTGAATACTTGCCCCTCTTTCCAAAACTCTTGCATTCACCTCCATAACAACCCCGTCCATAAAACAATTAAACAACCATGGAGACATCACACACCCCTGCCGCAAACCTACATTCACTGAGAACCAATCACTTTCCTCTCTTCCAACACGTACACATGCCTTACATCCTCGATAAAAACTTTTCACTGCTTCTAACAACTTGCCTCCCACACCATATATTCTTAAAAACTTCCACAGAGCATCTCTATCAACTCTATCATATGCCTCCTCCAGATCCATAAATGCTACATACAAATCCATTTGCTTTTCTAAGTATTTCTCACATACATTCTTCAAAGCAAACACCTGATCCACACATCCTCTACCGCTTCTGAAACCACACTGCTCTTCCCCAATCTGATGCTCTGTACATGCCTTCACCCTCTCAATCAATACCCTCCCATATAATTTACCAGGAATACTCAACAAACTTATACCTCTGTAATTTGAGCACTCACTCTTATCCCTTGTATATATATATCTTTCTTTCAAACTATTCGCCATTTCCCGCATTAGCAAGGTAGCGCTAAGAACAGAAGACTGGGCCTGTGATGGAATATCTCCACCTGCCCCATTCTCTGCTCCTTCTTTTGGAAAATTAAGAAAAAAAAAATGAGGAGAGGATTTCCAGCCCCCCGCTCCCTCCCCTTTTAGTCGCCTTTCACGACACGCAGGGAATACGTGGGAAGTGTTCTTTCTCCCCTACCCCCAGGGATAATATATATATATATATATATATATATATATATATATATATATATATATATATATATATATATATATATCTTTTTTTCTCTTTTTTTTTTGCCGCTGTCTCCCGCGTTTGCGAGGTAGCGCAAGGAAACAGACGAAAGAAATGGCCCAACCCATCCCCATACACATGTATATACATACGTCCACACACGCAAATATACATACCTACACAGCTTTCCATGGTTTACACCAGACGCTTCACATGCCTTGATTCAATCCACTGACAGCACGTCAACCCCGGTATACCACATCGCTCCAATTCACTCTATTCCTTGCCCTCCTTTCACCCTCCTGCATGCTCAGGCCCCGATCACACAAAATCTTTTTCACTCCATCTTTCCACCTCCAATTTGGTCTCCCTCTTCTCCTCGTTCCCTCCACCTCCGACACATATATTCTCTTGGTCAATCTTTCCTCACTCATTCTCTCCATGTGCCCGAACCATTTCAAAACACCCTCTTCTGCTCTCTCAACCACGCTCTTTTTATTTCCACACATCTCTCTTACCCTTACGTTACTTACTCGATCAAACCACCTCACACCACACATTGTCCTCAAACATCTCATTTCCAGCACATCCATCCTCCTGCGCACAACTCTATCCATAGCCCACGCCTCGCAACCATACAACATTGTTGGAACCACTATTCCTTCAACCATACCCATTTTTGCTTTCCGAGATAATGTTCTCGACTTCCACACATTCTTCAAGGCTCCCAGAATTTTCGCCCCCTCCCCCACCCTATGATCCACTTCCGCTTCCATGGTTCCATCCGCTGCCAGATCCACTCCCAGATATCTAAAACACTTCACTTCCTCCAGTTTTTCTCCATTCAAACTCACCTCCCAATTGACTTGACCCTCAACCCTACTGTACCTAATAACCTTGCTCTTATTCACATTTACTCTTAACTTTCTTCTTTCACACACTTTACCAAATTCAGTCACCAGCTTCTGCAGTTTCTCACATGAATCAGCCACCAGCGCTGTATCATCAGCGAACAACAACTGACTCACTTCCCAAGCTCTCTCATCCCCAACAGACTTCATACTTGCCCCTCTTTCCAAAACTCTTGCATTTACCTCCCTAACAACCCCATCCATAAACAAATTAAACAACCATGGAGACATCACACACCCCTGCCGCAAACCTACATTCACTGAGAACCAATCACTTTCCTCTCTTCCTACACGTACACATGCCTTACATCCTCGATAAAAACTTTTCACTGCTTCTAACAACTTTCCTCCCACACCATATATTCTTAATGCCTTTATATACCTATATATATATATATTATCCCTGGGGATAGGGGATTAAGAATACTTCCTACGTATTCCCTGCGTGTCATAGAAGACGACTAAAAGGGGAGGGAGCAGGGGGCTGGAAATCCTCCCCTCTCGGTTTTTTTTTTCCAAAAGAAGGAACAGAGAATTGGGCCAGGTGAGGGTATTCCCTCAAAGGCCCAGTGCTCTGTTCTTAACGCTACCTTGCTAATGCGGGAAATGGCGAATAGTTTGAAAGAAAAATATATATATATATATATATATATATATATATATATATATATATATATATATATATATATATATATATCTATATCTATATATATATATATATATATATATATATATATATATATATATATATATATATATATATATACATATATATTTTTCTTTCTTACTTTCATACTATTCGCCATTTCCCGCGTTAGCGAGGTAGCGTTAAGAACGGAGGACTGGACTTTTGAGAGAATATCCTCACCTGGCCCCCTTCTCTGTTCCCTCTTTTGGAAAATGAAAAAAAAAAAAAACGAGAGGGGGGATTTCCAGACCCTCGCTCCCTTCCCTTTCAGTCGCCTTCTACGACACGCAGGGAATATGTGGGAAGTATTCTTTCTCCCCTATCCCCAGGGATATATATATATATATATATATATATATATATATATATATATATACATATATATATATATATATATATATATATATATATATATATATATATATATATATGTATATATATATATATATATATATATATATATATATATATATATATTTTTTTTTTTTTGCTTTTTTTTTTCTTTTTCGCTGTCTCCCGCGTTTGCGAGGTAGCGCACAGAAACAGACGAAAGAAACCCACCCCCATACATATGTATATACATACGTCCACACACGCAAATATACATACCTACCCAGCTTTCCATGGTTTACCCCAGACGCTTCACATGCCCTGATTCAATCCACTGACAGCACGTCAACCCCGGTATACCACATCGATCCAATTCACTCTATTCCTTGCCCTCCTTTCACCCTCCTGCATGTTCAGGCCCCGATCACACAAAATCTTTTTCACTCCATCTTTCCACCTCCAATTTGGTCTCCCTCTTCTCCTCGTTCCCTCCACCTCCGACACATATATCCTCTTGGTCAATCTTTCCTCACTCATTCCCTCTATGTGCCCAAACCATTTCAAAACACCCTCTTCTGCTCTTTCAACCACGCTCTTTTTATTTCCACACATCTCTATTACCCTTACGTTACTTACTCGACCGAACCACCTCACACCACACATTGTCCTCAAACATCTCATTTCCAGCACATCCATCCTCCTGCGCACAACTCTATCCATAGCCCACGCCTCGCAACCATACAACATTGTTGGAACTACTGTTCCTTCAAACATACCCATTTTTGCTTTCCGAGATAATGTTCTCGACTTCCACACATTCTTCAAGGCTACCAGGATTTTCGCCCCCTTCCCCACCCTATGATCCACTTCCGCTTCCATGGTTCCATCCGATGCCAGATCCACTCCCAGATATCTAAAGCACTTTACTTCCTCCAGTTTTTCTCCATTCAAACTTACCTCCCAATTGACTTGACCCTCAACCCTACTGTACCTAATAACCTTGCTCTTATTCATATTTACTCTTAACTTTCTTCTTTCACACACTTTACCAAACTCAGTCACCAGCTTCTGCAGTTTCTCACATGAATCAGCCACCAGCGCTGTATCATCAGCGAACAACAAATGACTCACTTCCCAAGCTCTCTCATCCCCAACAGACTTCATACTTGCCCCTCTTTCCAAAACTCTTGCATTCACCTCCCTAACAACCCCGTCCATAAACAAATTAAACAACCATGGAGACATCACACACCCCTGCCGCAAACCTACATTCACTGAGAACCAATCACTTTCCTCTCTTCCTACACGTACACATGCCTTACATCCTCGATAAACACTTTTCACTGCTTCTAACAACTTTCCTCCCACAACATATATTATTAATACCTTCCACATAGCATCTCTATCAATTCTATCATATGCCTTCTCCAGTTCCATAAATGCTACATACAAATCCATTTGCTTTTCTAAGTATTTCTCACATACATTCTTCAAAGCAAACACCTGATCCACACATCCTCTACCACTTCTGAAACCACAATGCTCTTCCCCAATCTGATGCTCTGTACATGCCTTCACCCTCTCAATCAATACCATCCCATATAATTTACCAGGAATACTCAACAAACTTATACCTCTGTAATTTGAGCACTCACTCTTATCCCCTTTGCCTTTGTACAATGGCACTATGCACGCATTCCGCCAATCCTCAGGCACCTCACCATGAGTTATACATACATTAAATAACCTTACCAACCAGTCAATAATACAGTCACCCCCTTTTTTAATAAATTCCACTGCAATACTATCCAAACCTGCTGCCTTGCCGGCTTTCATCTTCCGCAAAGCTTTTACTACCTCTTCTCTGTTTACCAAATCATTTTCCCTAACCCTCTCACTTTGCACACCACCTCGACCAAAACACCCTATATCTGCCACTCTATTATCAAACACATTCAACAAACCTTAAAAATACTCACTCCATCTCCTTCTCACATCACCACTCCTTGTTATCACCTCCCATTTGCGCCCTTTACTGAAGTTCCCATTTGCTCCCTTGTCTTACGCACTTTATTTACCTCCTTCTAGAACATCTTTTTATTCTCCCTAAAACTTAATGATACTCTCTCACCCTAACTCTCATTTGCCCTCTTTTTCACTTCTTGCACCTTTCTCTTGACCTCCTGCCTCTTTCTTTTATACATCTCCCACTCAATTGCATTTTTTCCCTGCAAAAATCGTCCAAATGCCTCTCTCTTCTCTTTCACTAATAATCTTACTTCTTCATCCCACCACTCACTACCCTTTCTAATCAATCCACCTCCCACTCTTCTCATGCCACAAGCATCTTTTGCGCAATCCATCACTGATTTCCTAAATACATCCCATTCCTCCCCCACCCCCCTTACTTCCATTGTTCTCTTTTTCCATTCTGTAATCAGTCTCTCCTGGTACTTCCTCACACAAGTCTCCTTACCAAGCTCACTTACTCTCACCACCCTCTTCACCCCAACATTCACTCTTCTTTTCTGAAAACCTATACAAATCTTTACCTTAGTCTCCACAAGATAATGATCAGATATCCCTCCAGTTGCAACTCTCAGCACATTAACATCCAAAAGTCTCTCTTTCGCGCGCCTGTCAATTAACACGTAATCCAATAACGCTCTCTCGACATCTCTCCTACTTACATACGTATACTTATGTATATCTCGCTTTTGAAACCAGGTATTCCCAATCACAAGTCCTCTTTCAGCACATAAATCTACAAGCTCTTCACCATTTCCATTTACAACACTGAACACTCCATGTATACCAATTATTCCCTCAACTGCCACATTACTCACCTTTGCATTCAAATCACCCATCGCTATAACCCGGTCTCGTGCATCAAAACCACTAACACACTCATTCAGTTGCTCCTAAAACACTTGCCTCTCATGATCTTTCTTCTCATGCCCAGGTGCATATGCACCAATAATCACCCATCTCTCTCCATCAACTTTCAGTTTTACCCATATTAATACATATATATGTATATATATATTTATTATTCATTATTATACTTTGTCGCTGTCTCCCGCGTTTGCGAGGTAGCGCAAGGAAACAGACGAAAGAAATGGCCCAACCCCCCCCCATACACATGTATATACATACGTCCACACACGCAAATATACATACCTACACAGCTTTCCATGGTTTACACCAGACGCTTCACATGCCTTGATTCAATCCACTGACAGCACGTCAACCCCGGTATACCACATCGCTCCAATTCACTCTATTCCTTGCCCTCCTTTCACCCTCCTGCATGTTCATTCCCCGATCACACAAAATCTTTTTCACTTCATCTTTCCACCTCCAATTTGGTCTCCCTCTTCTCCTCGTTCCCTCCACCTCCGACACATATATCCTCTTGGTCAATCTTTCCTCACTCATTCTCTCCATGTGCCCAAACCACTTCAAAACACCCTCTTCTGCTTTCTCAACCACGCTCTTTTTATTTCCACACATCTCTCTTACCCTTACGTTACTCACTCGATCAAACCACCTCACACCACACATTGTCCTCAAACATCTCATTTCCAGCACATCCATCCTCCTGCGCACAACTCTATCCATAGTCCACGCCTCGCAACCATACAACATTGTTGGAACCACTATTCCTTCAAACATACCCATTTTTGCTTTCCGAGATAATGTTCTCGACTTCCACACATTCTTCAAGGCTCCCAGAATTTTCGCCCCCTCCCCCACCCTATGATCCACTTCAGCTTCCATGGTTCCATCCGCTGCCAGATCCACTCTCAGATATCTAAAACACTTCACTTCCTCCAGTTTTTCTCCATTCAAACTCACCTCCCAATTGACTTGACCCTCAACCCTACTGTACCTAATAACCTTGCTCTTATTCACATTTACTCTTAACTTTCTTCTTCCACACACTTTACCAAACTCAGTCACCAGCTTCTGCAGTTTCTCACATGAATCAGCCACCAGCGCTGTATCATCAGCGAACAACAACTGACTCACTTCCCAAGCTCTCTCATCCCCAACAGACTTCATACTTGCCCCTCTTTCCAAAACTCTTGCATTTACCTCCCTAACAACCCCATCCATAACCAAATTTAACAACCATGGAGACATCACACACCCCTGCCGCAAACCTACATTCACTGAGAACCAATCACTTTCCTCTCTTCCTACACGTACACATGCCTTACATCCTCGATAAAAACTTTTCACTGCTTCTAACAACTTTCCTCCCACACCATATATTCTTAATACCTTTCACAGAGCATCTCTATCAATTCTATCATATGCCTTCTCCAGATCCATAAATGCTACATACAAATCCATTTGCTTTTCTAAGTATTTCTCACATACATTCTTCAAAGCAAACACCTGATCCACACATCCTCTACCACTTCTGAAAACACACTGCTCTTCCCCAATCTGATGCTCTGTACATGCCTTCACCCTCTCAATCAATACCCTCCCATACAATTTACCAGGAATACTCAACAAACTTATACCTCTGTAATTTGAGCACTCACTCTTATCCCCTTTGCCTTTGTACAATGGCACTATGCACGCATTCCGCCAATCCTCAGGCACCTCACCATGAGTCATACATACATCAAATAACCTTACCAACCAGTCAACAATACAGTCACCCCCTTTGGGGTATATATATATATATATATATATATATATATATATATATATATATATATATATATATATATATATATATATATATATATATATATATATATATATATATATATATATATATATATTATCTCTGGGGATAGGGGAGAAAGAATACTTCCCACATATTCCCTGCGTGTCGTAGAAGGCGACTAAAAGGGGAGGGAGCGGGTGGCTGGAAATCCTCCCCTCTCTTTTTTTTTTAATTTTCCAAAAGAGGCAACAGAGAAGGGACCCAGGTGGGGATATTCCCTGAAGGGCCCGGTCCTCTGTTCTCAGCGCTACCTCGCTGGTGCGGGAAGTGGCGAATAGTATGAAAAGAAAAAAGATATATATATATATATATATATATATATATATATATATATATATATATATATATATATATATATATATATATATATATATATATATATATATCTATATCTATATCTATCTATCTAAATATATATATATATATATATATATATATATATATATATATATATATATATATATATATATATATATATATATATATATATATATATATATATATATATATATATATATATATATATATATATATATATATATATATATATATATATATATATATATATATATATATATATATATATATATATATATATATAATATATACATATATATATATATATATATATATATATATATATATATATATATATATATATATATATATATATATATATATATATATATATATATAAAGAAGAGGTAGTGAAAGCTTTGCGGAAGATGAAAGCCGGCAAGGAAGCGGGTTTGGATGGTATTGCAGTGGAATTTATCAAAAAAGGGGGTGACTGTATTGTTCACTGGTTGGTAAGGTAATTTAATGTATGTATGACGCATGGTGAGGTGCCTGAGGATTGGCGGAATGCATGCATAGTGCCATTGTACAAAGAAAAAGGGGATAAAAGTGAGTGCTCAAATTACAAGGTATAAGTTTGTTGAGTATTCCTCGGAAATTATATGGGAGGGTGTTGACTGAGAGGATGAAGGTATGTCCAGAGCATCAGGCTGAGGTAGAGCAGTGTGGTTTCAGAAGTGTTTGAGGATGTGTGACGGCTCTGTGTCCTCGGATGTACGGACTCACGCTAAAATAAAATTGTTCCATGTGTTAAAGTATGTATCATTCCTCAAGAAGAATAACGACATCCCATTTATTGTTAAACGACGAGTCCTTGATGATGCCATGATGTCGTCCTTACTGTATGGATGCGAGTCTTGGGTAAGTGCTGATATCAAACCTGTTATTAGACTGTACAATTGGGCCATAAAACAACTACTAGGGGTCAGGAAGACTACATCAAATTCGGTATGCTATACGGAAGCTGGATATCCTTCACTCCCAGATTTGATTAAGTTTAAACAGCGCAAGTTTTCAACAGTATGTGCTCCCAAAGATCAGATATGCCAGATGATCCCCTAACACTTTCCATCCGTGTTATAACCAGCACCAATACACACATGCGGAAACATATTTAGAATTTCATTGATAACCGCCCTCCTGACCTAACTTCCTTAATCAAAAATGTACATAACGCAATTGAAAATTCCAGCTCCTCAAGGTGTATTATATATAAAGAGCTCAACCCAGGTTTGTCTGTACATGACGTATTCACTAAAAAAACATCTGATACCAGAGTCCAACCGCATTGCATTTACGCGCTTCCGTGTAAGCGGCCACAGTTTAAGTGTTGAAACAAGTCGCTGGAATAGAAGGGGACGTGGCCGCATACCTTTTGAAGAACGGTGTGTGTATTTGTGGTAGAGATGTACAAACTGAGAGGCATGTGATTGAAAATTGCTCCTTGACACAGAACATCAGACATATGTATAACTTTATAAGATTAGAGGACATTTTTGCACCTGATTTGCCCCATGATACGTGTTGTGAAATAATTTTTAAGATATTAGAAACGTATGATTAAATAACTTTAAGATAATATTCTGTGGACTACATTATCAACATTTAAAGTGGATTTAGTGATTACTGTTACTTTAGATCTAACATCTAATTGTATTTATGTATGCTTAATGTCAATCTTATCTTGTTGTGGTCAATAAACTATCTATCTATCTATCTATCTATCTATCTATCTATCTATCTGTGGATCAGGTGTTTGCTTTGAAGAATGTATGTGAGAAATACTTAGAAAAGCAAATGGACTTGTATGTAGCATTTATGGATCTGGATGTTCTGTGGAAGGTATTAAGAATATATGGTGTGGGGGGGGGGGGGGCAAGTTGTTAGAAGCAGTGAAAAGTTTTTATCGAGGATGTAAGGCATGTGTACGTGTAGGAAGAGAGGAAAGTGATTGGTCCTCAGTGAACGTTGGTTTGCGGCAGGGGTGTGTGATGTCTCCATGGTTGTTTAATTTGTTTATGGATGGGGTTGTTAGGGAGGTGAATGCAAGAGTTTTGGAAAGAGAGGCAAGTATGCAGTCTGTTGTGGATGAGAGAGCTTGGGAAGTGAGTCAGTTGTTGTTCGCTGATGATACAGCGCTTGTGGCTGATTCGGGTGAGAAACTGCAGAAGCTGGTGACTGAGTTTGGTAAAGTGTGTGAAAGAAGAAAGCTGAGAGAAAATGCGAATAAGAGCAAGGTTATTAGGTACTGTAGGGTTGAGGGACAAGTCAATTGGGAGATAAGTTTGAATGGAGAAAAACTGGAGGAAGAGAAGTGTTTTAGATATCTGGGAGTGGATCTGGCAGCGGATGGAACCATGGAAGTGGAAGTGAATCATAGGGTGGGGGAGGGGGCAGAAGTTTTGGGAGCGTTTGAAGAATGTGTGGAAGTCGAGAACATTATCTCGGAAAGCAAAAATAGGTATATTTGAAGGAATAGTGGTTCCAACAATGTTATATGGTTGCGAGGCGCGGGCTATAGGTAGAGTTGTGCGGAAATGAGAAGTTTAAGGACAATATGTGGTGTGTGGTGGTTTGATCGAGTAAGTAATAAAAGGGTAAGAGAGATGTGTGGTAATAAAGAGAGTGTGGATGAGAGAGCAGAAGAGGGTGTTTTGAAATGGTTTGGTCACATGGAGAGAATGAGTGAGGAAAGATTGACCAAGAGGATATATATTTGTCAGAGGTGGAGGGTACGAGGAGAAGTGGGAGACCAAATTGGAGGTGGAAAGATGGAGTGAAAAATACTTTGAAGGATAGGGGCCTAAACATGCAGGAGGGTGAAAGGCGTGCAAGGAATAGAGTGAATTGGAACGATGTGGTACACCGTGGTCGACGTGCTGTTAATGGATTGAACCAGGGCATGTGAAGCGTCTGGGATAAACCATGGAAAGTTGTGTGGGGCCTGGATGTGGAAAGGGAGCTGTGGTTTCGGTGTATTATACATGACAGCTAGAGACTGAGTGTGAACGAATGTGGCCTTTGTTGTCTTTTCCTAGCGCTCCCTCGCGCACATGCGGGGGATGGGTTATCATTTCATGTGTGGTGGGGTGGCGATGGGAATGAATAAAGGCAGACAGTATGAATTATGTACATGTGTATATATGTATATGTCTGTGTTTGTATATATATGTATACGTTGAGATGTACAGGTATGTATAAGTGCGTGTGTGGACGTGTATGTATATACCTATGTATATGGGTGGGTTGGGCCATGCTTTCGTTTGTCTCCCTACGATACCTTGCTAACGCGGGAGACAACGACAAAGGAAAATAGATAAATGAATAGATAAATAAATAAATAAATAAATAAATATATATATATATATATATATATATATATATATATATATATATATATATATATATATATATATATATATTTTTTTTTTTTTTTTTTTTATACTTTGTCGCTGTCTCCCGCGTTTGCGAGGTAGCGCAAGGAAACAGACGAAAGAAATGGCCCAACCCCCCCCCCCCCCCCCCATACACATGTACATACACACGTCCACACACGCAAATATACATACCTACACAGCTTTCCATGGTTTACCCCAGACGCTTCACATGCCTTGATTCAATCCACTGACAGCACTTCAACCCCTGTATACCACATCGCTCCAATTCACTCTATTCCTTGCCCTCCTTTCACCCTCCTGCATGTTCAGGCCCCGATCACACAAAATCTTTTTCACTCCATCTTTCCACCTCCAATTTGGTCTCCCTCTTCTCCTTGTTCCCTCCACCTCCGACACATATATCCTCTTGGTCAATCTTTCCTCACTCATTCTCTCCATGTGCCCAAACCATTTCAAAACACCCTCTTCTGCTCTCTCAACCACGCTTTTTTTATTTCCACACATCTCTTACCCTTACGTTACTTACTCGATCAAACCACCTCACACCACACATTGTCCTCAAACATCTCATTTCCAGCACATCCATCCTCCTGCGCACAACTCTATCCATAGCCCACGCCTCGCAACCATACAACATTGTTGGAACCACTATTCCTTCAAACATACCCATTTTTGCTTTCCGAGATAATGTTCTCGACTTCCACACATTCTTCAAGGCTCCCAGAATTTTCGCCCCCTCCCCCACCCTATGATCCACTTCCGCTTCCATGGTTCCATCCGCTGCCAGATCCACTCCCAGATATCTAAAACACTTCACTTCCTCCAGTTTTTCTCCATTCAAACTCACCTCCCAATTGACTTGACCCTCAACCCTACTGTACCTAATAACCTTGCTCTTATTCACATTTACTCTTAACTTTCTTCTTCCACACACTTTACCAAACTCCGTCACCAGCTTCTGCAGTTTCTCACATGCATCAGCCACCAGCGCTGTATCATCAGCGAACAACAACTGACTCACTTCCCAAGCTCTCTCATCCCCAACAGACTTCATACTTGCCCCTCTTTCCAGGACTCTTGCATTTACCTCCCTAACAACCCCATCCATAAACAAATTAAACAACCATGGAGACATCACACACCCCTGCCGCAAACCTACATTCACTGAGAACCAATCACTTTCCTCTCTTCCTACACGTACACATGCCTTACATCCTCGATAAAAACTTTTCACTGCTTCTAACAACTTGCCTCCCACACCATATATTCTTGATACCTTCCACATAGCATCTCTATCAACTCTATCATATGCCTTCTCCAGATCCATAAATGCTACATACAAATCCATTTGCTTTTCTAAGTATTTCTCACATACATTCTTCAAAGCAAACACCTGATCCACACATCCTCTACCACTTCTGAAACCGCACTGCTCTTCCCCAATCTGATGCTCTGTACATGCCTTCACCCTCTCAATCAATACCCTCCCATATAATTTACCAGGAATACTCAACAAACTTATACCTCTGTAATTTGAGCACTCACTCTTATCCCCTTTGCCTTTGTACAATGGCACTATGCACGCATTCCGCCAATCCTCAGGCACCTCACCATGAGTCATACATATATATAGATATATATATATATATATATCTATATATATATATATATATAGATGGGTGTTTTGAAATGGTTTGGGCACATGGAGAGAATGAGTGAGGAAAGATTGACCAAGAGGATATATGTGTCGGAGGTGGAGGGAACGAGGAGAAGAGGGAGACCAAATTGGAGGTGGAAAGATGGAGTGAAAAAGATTTTGTGTGATCGGGGCCTGAACATGCAGGAGGGTGAAAGGAGGGCAAGGAATAGAGTGAATTGGAGCGATGTGGTATACAGGGGTTGACGTGCTGTCAGTGGAGTGAATCAAGGCATGTGAAGCGTCTGGGGTAAACCATGGAAAGCTGTGTAGGTATGTATATTTGCGTGTGTGGACGTGTGTATGTACATGTGTATGGGGGGGGGGTTGGGCCATGTCTTTCGTCTGTTTCCTTGCGCTACCTCGCAAACGCGGGAGACAGCGACAAAGTATAAAAAAAAAAAAAAAAAAAAAAAAAAAAAAAAAAAAAAAAAAAAATATTCATGTGAGAAACTGCAGAAGCTGGTGACGGAGTTTGGTAAAGTGTGTGGAAGAAGAAAGTTAAGAGTAAATGTGAATAAGAGCAAGGTTATTAGGTACAGTAGGGTTGAGGGTCAAGTCAATTGGGAGGTGAGTTTGAATGGAGAAAAACTGGAGGAAGTGAAGTGTTTTAGATATCTGGGAGTGGATCTGGCAGCGGATGGAACCATGGAAGCGGAAGTGGATCATAGGGTGGGGGAGGGGGCGAAAATTTTGGGAGCCTTGAAAAATGTGTGGAAGTCGAGAACATTATCCCGGAAAGCAAAAATGGGTATGTTTGAAGGAATAGTAGTTCCAACAATGTTGTATGGTTGCGAGGCGTGGGCTATGGATAGAGTTGTGCGCAGGAGGATGGATGTGCTGGAAATGAGATGTTTGAGGACAATGTGTGGTGTGAGGTGGTTTGATCGAGTAAGTAACGTAAGGGTAAGAGAGATGTGTGGAAATAAAAAGAGCGTGGTTGAGAGAGCAGAAGAGGGTGTTTTGAAATGGTTTGGGCACATGGAGAGAATGAGTGAGGAAAGATTGACCAAGAGGATATATGTGTCGGAGGTGGAGGGAACGAGGAGAAGAGGGAGACCAAATTGGAGGTGGAAAGATGGAGTGAAAAGGATTTTGTGTGATCGGGGCCTGAACATGCAGGAGGGTGAAAGGAGGGCAAGGAATAGAGTGAATTGGAGCAATGTGGTATACAGGGGTTGACGTGCTGTCAGTGGATTGAATCAAGGCATGTGAAGCGTCCGGGGTAAACCATGGAAAGCTGTGTAGGTATGTATATTTGCGTGTGTGGACGTGTGTATATACAGGTGTATGGGGGTGGGTTGGGCCATTTCTTTCGTCTGTTTCCTTGCGCTACCTCGCAAACGCGGGAGACAGCGACAAAGTATAAAAAAAAAAAAAAAAAAAAAAAAAAATATATATATATATATATATATATATATATATATATATATATATATATATATATATATATATATATATATATATATATATATATTCCTATGAGCCCACGGGTAAATGAAACACCAAAAGCTCCCAAGTGCACTTTCGTGTAATAATCACATCATCAGGGGAGACACAAGAGAGAAATATAACAGTCAGTTGATATACATCGAAGAGACAAAGCTAGGACGCCATTTGGTAAACATGTGATTGTCCAAAACATACAACGAGCGTTCATGAACTTATCATTTTACAAATTTTATCAACAACAAAGTTACGTAACTTATATAGAACATCACTAATATTAAGATTATAGGTCTTGGTGTATCTAATGATAGAAGATTCAATGATATTTCTCTTGGTAATAGAGTTAGAGTTAATAACTGAGATGGCGTTACTCCAGTCAATACAATGATCATAGTTTTTAACGTGATTAAACAAGGCATTTGACTCTTGTCCCGTTCTTACACTGTATTTATGTTGCTTAAGTCTAACTGAAAGATCCTTACCAGTCTGACCAACATAAAATTTATCATAGTTTCCACAAGGCGCTTTATAGATGCATCCAAGAGAATTTTTTCTGGGGAATTCCTGATTAAGATATTCTTTATAGTATTATTGTTGCTAAAGGCAACATTTACATTAGATTTATGTATGTTTTGTGTATGTATGTATGCTGTATGTTTTTGTCAATCACATGTTTATCAAATGGCGTCCTAGCTTCGACTCTTCGATGTATATCAACTGACTGTTATATTTCTTTCTTGTGTCTCCCCTGATGATGTGATTATTACACGAAAGTGCACTTGGGATCTTTTCGTGTTTCATCTTCCCCGTGGACTCATAGGAATATCTTGTAGACGCGCAAAATTGTGATCCTTTCCAATATATATATATATATATATATATATATATATATATATATATATATATATATATATATATATATATATATATATATATATAAAAGAAAGCGAGAATGGATGATGTCCTAGAGTTAACAGTACGTGGACGACCTCATTTTGGAGTAGAGGTAAACATATATGTGTCACCAGAGTCCACATCCATTTGGGGGCAACAAAAAAGGAACGTGTAGCGTTACACTATTGGATGGTTTCTGTTGACGTAGCAGGAAACGAAATATTCGAGGAGACATTTGGTGTGTGTGTTTGGGAGTGAGAACGACGTACCCTAGATGGGGCGGATTGATACAAAACTTGAAATAATTTTGATTTCGGTCCGAGTTAGTATTTTTATACAATAAAGAACAACGAAAATACTCATTATCTAGTAATTGCGTTGTTCACGGAATATATATATATATATATATATATATATATATATATATATATATATATATATATATATATATATATATATATATATATATATATATATATATATATATATATATATATATATATATATACTTACTGCATTCATCCTTTTTCGTCGCTACCCCGCCACACACAAAATAGCATCCCCCTTATCCCTCCAGGGAGGCAGCGCTGAGAAAAGATAAAAAGGTCACATTCGTTCACACTCAGTCTCTAGCTGTCATGTGTAATGCACCGAAACGACAGCTCCCTTTCCACATCCAGGCCCCACAGACCTTTCCATGGTTTACCCCAGACGCTTCATATGCCCTGGTTCATTCCATTGACAGCACGTTGACCTCCGTATATTACATCGTTGGAATTCACTCTATTCCTTGCACGCCTCTCACCCTCCTGTATGTTCAGGCAACAATATAACACTGATGGAACTACTATTCCTTCAAACATAATCATACACATTCTTCAACGCTCCCAGAACCTTCCCTCTCTCCTCCACCCTGTGACACTTCTGCTTCCTTGATTCCAATCGCTGCTAAGTCCATTCTCAGATATCTAAAACTCTTTGCTTCCTCCAATTTTTATTCATTCAAAGTTTAATTCCAATTAACTTGTCCCTCAACCCTATTGAGCCTAATGATCTTGCTCTTATTCACATTTCCTCTCAACTTTTTCAAACTCAATCATCATCTGCACTTTCTCACTCGATTTAGCCAGCAGTGCTGTATCATCGGCGAAGGACCACTAACTCACTTCTCAAGCCCTCTCATCCCCAGCAGACTGCATACTCGCCCCTCTATCCAAAACTCTTGCATTTACCTCCCTAACCACTCCATTCATATAGAAATTAAACCACCACACTCCTGCCGTAGACTGATTTCTACTGGGAACCAATTACTCATTTCTTTTCCTACTCCCACACATGCCTTACATCCTTGGTAAGAACTTTTCACTGCTTACGTCCCTCACCATATATTCGTAAGACCTTCCACAAAGGATCTCTATTACCCCTATCATATGCCTTGTAAAGATCCATGAATACTACATTCAAATCCATCTGTTTTTCTAAGTATTATCACAGACATTCTTCAAAGGAAACACTTGATCCATACATCATCTACCACTTCTGAAACCACACTGCTGCCTTCACCCTCTCAATCGATACCTTCCCTTATTATTTCCCAGGAATACTCAACAAACTTATGCCTCGGTAGTTTTAACACTAACCTTTATCCCCTTTGCCTTTGTACAATGACACTATGCATGCATTCCGCCAGTCATCAAGCACCTCACCATGATCCTTACATATACTAAATATCCTTATCAATCAATGAACAATACAGTCACTCCCTTTCTTCATGAATTCAACTGCAATGCCATCCAAACCAGCCACCTTCCTGGATTTCATCTTTCGCAAAGCTTTCACTACCTCTTCGCCCTTAACTAAACTCCCACTTTGCACACCACCCTGACCAAAACACCTTACAAATGCCACTGTGTGATCAAACACATTCAACAAACCTTCAAAATACTCACTCCATTTTCTCACTTCATCACCACCCGTTATCACATCCCCCCTTTCCCCCTTCACCGATTTTCCCATTTGTTCTCTTGTTATTTGCCTCCTTCCAAAACATATTTCTATGCTCCGTAAAGTTTAATGATACTCTCTCACCCCAACTCTCATTTGCCCTCTTTCAACCTTTGCACCTTCCTCTTGACCTCCTGCCGCTTTCATTCATACATCTCCCAGTCACTTGTACTCCTTCCTTGTAAGTATCGTTCAAACGCCTCTCTTTTCTCTTTCACCAACAACTTTACTTTTTCGTCCCACTTCTCACAACCCTATCTAATCTGCCCACCTCTTACCTTTCTCATGCCACTCGCATCTTTTGCACATGACATTACTGCCTCCCTAAATACATTCCATTCCTCACCCACACCCCTCAAGTCATTTGCTCCCACCTTTTGCCATTCTACATTCCATCTCTCCTGATACTTCCTCACACAAGTCTCCTTTCCAAGCTCACTTACTCTCACCACTCTCTTCTCCCCAACGTTTCTTTTCTTTTTGAAAACTTCTACAAATCTTTACCTTCGCCTCCACAAGATAGTAATCAGACATCCTTCCACCTGCAACTCTTATCACATTAACATCCAAAGTCTTTTTTTGTACACGCTTATCAATTATGACGTAATCCTATAATGCCCTTTGACCATATATCCTACTCACATACATATACTTATCTATAACTCTCTTTTTAAACCAGGTATCCCCAATCAACAGTCTTTGTTCAGTAAACAAATCCACAAGCTCTTCACCAAATCCATTCACAACACTGAATACCCCATGTATACCAGTTATAACCTCAACTGCCACATTACTCACCTTCGCATTTGAATCACCCATCAGTGATACCCGATCCCGTGCACCAAATCCACTGACACACTTACTCAGCTGCTTTCAAAACACTTGCCTCTCATGCTCTTGTTTCTCATTATAGGTGCATAATCACCTATAATCACTCATCTCTCTTCATCCACTTTCAGTTTTACCCATATCAACATAGAATTTACTCTCTTACACAATATCACACACTCTCACAACTCCTGCTTCAGGAGTAGTGCTACTCCTTCCTTAGCTTTCGTCCACTCACCAACCCCTGCCTTTACCCCCCAAGATTTTGTCAAACCATTCTTCTCCTTTACCCTTGAGTTTTGTTTTATTCTGAGCCAGAACATTCAGGTTTCTTACCTCAAACATGCTAACTTTCTTTCCTTTCTTCTCATCTTGTTTACATCTACACACATTCAAACACCCCAATCTGAGCCTTCGAGGAGGAGGAGGAGCACTCCTCGCTTGACTCCTTCTGTTTCTCCCTTTAGAAACACCAACCTCTTGGTCAGTATCACTACTCCCAAGCCTCTGAGCCTGGTCATCATTAGCTTCCTGGTCAGTATCACTACACTCATGTCTCTGATCCTGGCCAACACCGACCTCCTGGTCAGTATCACTACTCCCAAGCCTCTGAGCTTGGTGAACACTGCCGTCCTGGTCAGTATCACTACATCCAAGCCTCTGAGCCTGGAGGACATCAATTGTTCCTAACACAGGAAATTACTCGGTAATGGAGAGCGGCTGATACAATTAGGTAACAGGAAGTTTACAGGCAAAATGATTTCCTGTCCTTATAGCATCAATTTACCCTGCCGTTAATTCTGTATAGAAAATTGAAATATGATATTCTAGCCACGGTACTTGTGTATAAATTTCAAATTAATGGCAAAGTGTTTTGATGAAGATCTCATTCGATTTGTGATTTTGTTAATTAGCTCATAACTCAGATAACTGTAGAAGTGCCATGAGATCTTGCTGGACTTTGGAAAATGGTCAGAGAAGTCTACGGAACTGAAACTATGGGTGCGAAGAAGTTGAGTGATCATGTTGAAAAGTTATTGCCATGAAGTTAAAAAGTTTCTTTACGATTTAGGAAGAAAAGTTCTTGTCTTCATGTTTAATGGTAATGCAAGAGGTAATTCCATTGGTATTGGTGGTAGTTATGGTTCTTATTAGTGGTAGTTCTGGTGTTGATGGTGATAGTTCTGGTGCTGATGGTGGCAGCTCTGGAGGTGGTGGTGGTAGTTCTGGTGCTGATGGTGGTAGTTCTGGTGATGATGGTGATAGTTCTGGTGCTGATGGTGATAGTTCTGGTGCTGATGGTGGTAGTTCTGGTGCTGATGGTGGTAGTTCTGGTGATGATGGTGATAGTTCTGGTGTTGATGGTGATAGTTCTGGTGTTGATGGTGATAGTTCTGGTGTTGATGGTGATAGTTCTGGTGCTGATGGTGATAGTTCTGGTGTTGATGGTGATAGTTCTGGTGCTGATGGTGGTAGTTCTGGTGATGATGGTGATAGTTCTGGTGTTGATGGTGATAGTTCTGGTGTTGATGGTGATAGTTCTGGTGCTGATGGTGATAGTTCTGGTGCTGATGGTGGTAGTTCTGGTGATGATGGTGATAGTTCTGGTGCTGATGGTGATAGTTCTGGTGTTGATGGTGATAGTTCTGGTGCTGATGGTGGTAGTTCTGGTGATGATGGTGATAGTTCTGGTGTTGATGGTGATAGTTCTGGTGTTGATGGTGATAGTTCTGGTGCTGATGGTGATAGTTCTGGTGTTGATGGTGATAGTTCTGGTGCTGATGGTGGTAGTTCTGGTGATGATGGTGATAGTTCTGGTGCTGATGGTGATAGTTCTAGTGCTGATGGTGATAGTTCTGATACTGATGGTGATAGTTCTGGTGCTGATGGTGGTAGTTCTGGTGCTGATGGTGATAGTTCTGGTGCTGATGGTGATAGTTCTGGTGATGATGGTGATAGTTCTGGTGCTGATGGTGATAGTTCTGGTGCTGATGGTGATAGTTATGGATACTAGGATGGTGATAGTCTGGTGACGATAGTTTGATGCTGATGGTGAGTTCTGTGATGGTGGTAGTGGTGACGAGTTCTGATGCTGATGGTGATAATTCTTGTGTGATGGTGATAGTTCTGATGCTGATGGTGATAATTCTGGTGCTGATGGTGATAGTTCTGGTGCTGATGGTGATAGTTCTGGTTGTGATGGTGATAGTTCTGGTTGTGATGGTGATAGTTCTGTTTGTGATTGTGCCATCCAGCTCCCGTGCTCATGGTGGTAGTTGTGTTGCTGAACGTTTTAGTTTCGGTGATGATGGTAATTGTAGTACTCATTGCCATAGACCTGGTACTAATATTAGTTGTAGTGTTCGTAGAGGTAGTTTGGTGGAGATGGTGGTAGTTCTGGTTCCTTAGGTGGTAGTTCCAGCGCTGATGGTGGTACTCTAGTGGTGGTGGTGGTGGTAGGTCTGGTACTGATGGTAATAGCTCATGTGCTCATGTTGGTAATTTGAGTATTGGTGATAATGATGCTGATGGCGATAAAGGTAATATCATTCTTAGCGGTAGTTCTGACGTTGATGGTGGTAGTCCTGTTGCTGATGGTGGTAGTTTTTATGATGATGATATCATTCATGTTGCTAGTGGTAGTGGTCTTGGTGTTGATGGTGGTAGTTTTGATGCTAATGGTAGTAGTCCTGTTGCTAGGGATGGTAGCTTTGATGCTAATGGTAGTAGTCCTGTCCCTAATGGTGGTATTTTTGATGCTCATAGTAGTAATCCTGGTGTCGATGGTGGTAATTTTGATGCTAATGGTAGTAGTCCTGATGCTGATGGTGGTAGTTTTGGTGCTAATGGTTGTAGATTTGATGCTAATGGTGGTAGTGCTAGTGATGATTGTGGTAGTTTTGCAGGAGGGTGTAAGACGTGCATGGGATAACGTGAACAGGAGTGATGCGGTGTACTAGGTGAGACATACTATCAATGGACTGAACCAGGGTATATGAAGCATCTATGGGGCCTAGTTGTGGATAGGGAGCTGTGGTTTCGGTACATCACATATGACAGTGACAGAATAGATGCGAGCGGATGCGGCCTGTAATGGTCTATTCTTGGCGCTACCTCGTTAACTAGGGGCACAGCGACTAGTTAAAAAAAAAAAAGGAAGGGTGGGGGTAATTTAACCACAGCCCTTCTTTAAGAAAGGGTTCTGCTTTTACTCATTGCAGCCCAAAGCAGTGCTACATTCAGAGGTAGGGACAACATAGACTTCTTTGAAGCCAGAAGTTCTTTGACGGGAATGTACTCTTAGTAGTCAACCGACAACGCTACAGCTTCGCCAGTGGTGACTCTTTACTTGGGCTGTGAGCGACCTACGGGGAAGGTCATTAATCCTGCAGAACATTTTGATACATGACTGTACACAGTCCCTACATTATATCCTATATACCTATAAATTGAAATTTTAAGCAAAAAGCTATGGAAACTGTTAGTATGTTCTTACTTTGGTTTTATCATCTTTTTGAAAATATAGAGAAACTGAGAATTATGAGCCGAAGGTAGACCTGCCGACATGACGGACAACCAAGTGGTCGGTACAGCATCCAGGAGAGTGGCTGCAGGGAAGGACTGCAACAGGGCAGGATAGATTAGATAGAGAGACATTTACTTTAACACCGGACGTAAAAAAAAAAAAAAAATGGATGCTAACATTACACGGCCTCTAGTGCCCGGCAGAATCTCCAGGTTTCTACCTGACTCTATTGCCAATGAGACGGAATGCTCTGGCAGGAGTGGTACCGGCCCCTTCCACTACCTTTCCCTCTCTGTTAGACCTTCCTCTCTTCTATTTACTGTACCAACATTCGTGGTCTGTCTAGCAACCTCTTCTCAGCACCGTCTGTCTAGTACCTCTCCTAATATCTTACTTCTGTCTGAGACACAGTTGTCTAACTAATGATGTTCTTATTAGTTCCTTTTTCATATCTAATTATAACCTCCACTCACGATCCCGGTTAAAGGAGGTGTTTGTGCTTATTCCAACACCAACACACCTGTAGCACCTCTCAAGAAACTTGAGTCTCTAAGCAATGATGTTTCTTGGCTCAAGATCTGCCTCCCTACTTCCACACTTTTTCTCTGTTTCGCCTATTGCTCTCCTAATTCTACAAATTTTACATCTTTCGAGTATCTAAATTCCTGCCATGAGACTGTGCCATCCTCTCACCCGCAAACCGAGATCCTCTACCTCGGGGATTTCAACGTTCACCATAGGGAATGGTTGAATTCCTCCCACACGGATGGTGGAGGGATTGAAGCCTTCACGTTCTCCATTCTCAATGATTTAGAGCAAATTATCTCCCGCCCTACCCATATACCTGACCGTTGTGACCACTCTCCTAATATTCTAGATTTGTTTTTCACCTATAGTCCATCTCGCTGTAAGTACACAATCCCGCCCCCAGTTGGTTCATCTGATCACACTCTCATAAATGTATCTATTCTAATGGCACCTACCCCTCCAGCAACCCCTTCTAGGGGTAGATACTGGCACCTGAACAAAGCTAACTGGAATAACTTGCGTAAATTCTTTATCGACTTTCTTTGGGTAGATAACAATCTCTTATATGGTCACGCTTCTGTCTCCGCCAGACGCATAGCAGAGGTTATTCTTGTAGGAATGGGAGCATTTATCTCCTCTCCTCCAAGAGGACTTCATCCAATCCATGGTTCAACTGTTCCTGTTCTGAGGCCAATCAGAAAAGGGATCAGGCTTGTTCTGGCTCCCATTGAGCTTTTATCACAGCCTGTAATAGCTGCAAGCACATTATCTGTGAGGAGAAGCGTTTCTTTGTCCAAAGGAAGTGCGATAACCTCTCCTTGTCATCCACTAATAGGTCTTTTTGGTCTTTAGCTAAGGGCATCTCTAACGCCTTCTGTCGTTCTACTTTCACCTCACTTTTCCGTTCTGACGGTACTATAGCTGTCTTTCTCGTTGACAAAGCAATTCTCTTTGGTTCCCGTTTCTCCTCTAACTCCATCTTGGATGACTAACAATACTTCATCCCCTGATTCTCCTCTTGTTAATCCTATGCCTTTTCCCGTAATCTCTTTTCGGACTGTCAGAATAACGCCTCTTTCTCTGGACACAAGCAAAGTTTATGCTCCTGATGACATCCACCCCCGTGTACTGAAAGGGTGTGCCTCTGAACTTGCGCCTGTGATTGCTCATCTGTTCCGTTTCTGCCTAAAAACCAAAACTTTTCCTTCTTGGAAACACGCATTGATACATCCCATCACTAAGGAGGGTGACCGTTCTGATCCCTCTAAATATTGTCCTATTGCTTTGACATCCACCATTTCCAGTCTTTGAATCCCTCCTCAACTCCCTTATCCTTAAACACCTTGAAAATCACAGTCTTCTCTCTGATCACCAATGTGGCTTCTGTAAGGCGAGATCCACTGGTGATATTCTTTCTTATCTTGATAATGTCTGGTCATCAATCTTGAAAGGTTTTGGGGAGTTATGTGTAGTTGCCCTTGACATATCTAAAGCTTTTGACGGGGTTTGGCAACAGGAGTCTCATTCTGAGCTCCCCTCTTTTGGCTTCTCTCTCACACTCTGCTCCTTCATATCTAGCATTCTCTCCGGCCGATCTATTTCTGTGTTTGTTTATGGATCAGTCTCCCCCTTTTCTCTATCAACAGCGGTGTCCCTCAAGGTTCTTTCCTGTCCCTTACACTTTTTCTTCTTTTTTTCAACGGTTTCCTCTCCTCCACAAATAATCCAGTGGACTCATACGCTGAGGCCTCAACACTGTATTCATCCACATCCTTCAAGTCTGCTCACTCTTCTCTGGCTCAATCTGCATCTCGTCTTGTCACAGCTTCCTCAATAAACTCAAACTTTTACAGGATATCTTAGCGGGGTAGACAAAATATTTCTGCGTTTGATGACTTCAAGACCCAATTTCTACCTATCTCTATATCGAAAACTCCTCACAACTCTCGCTTCTCCTTTGACGGATCTGTAATTCCACCTCTCGACTCAATAAACATACTTGGTAATACTGTGACATCCACTCATTTTTGGGAACCCCATATTGCAGGAATAGCTAAGTCTACGTCTAAGAAACTGGGTATCCTTTTTAGATGTCGAAATTTCTTCTCTTCTGAACAGTTGCTCCGTTTATACAAAGGGTGGTTCTAGCTCTGCATCCTTACTTGAAAAGGGTCGAGTCGAAAGCGGTCCGACTCGTAATTTGTCCCAGGCTAAATTCCAGACTTGACCCCCGTGCCCTGCGCCGCAAAGTTGGTTCACTTTCCCTTCTTCTATAGGTATTACTTTGGCTTTTGCTCCCGAGAGCTGGCTGCTTGTGTGCCCTCACCATTAACTAGACTACGCAATACTCGGAAGCTGCCGCGTTACATAATTATTATGTAGCCATCGCAACTCAAGGATGGACCGCTTTGAAGCCTGCTTCTTTCCCTACACGTCGAAGCATTGCAACTCTCTACCCTTTCATGTCATTCCCAATAACTATGACGTGGCACATCTCAAAAGACAGGTCATTCACATCCTCAAAATTTCAAAAATGCTTTCCCATTTCTTTTCTTTTTCCGCTTCATAATTCATTTAAGTCCCGTCCTTGATGTGGACTTTAATACATGACTAGAGCCTTCAACATTGATATATATATATATATATATATATATATATATATATATATATATATATATATATATATATATATATATATATATATATATATATATTTATCATACTTTGTCGCTGTCTCCCGCGTTAGCGAGAGAGCGCAAGGAAACAGACTAAAGAATGGCCCAACGCACCCACATACACATGTATATACATACAAGTCCACACACACACATGTACATACCTATACATTCCAACATATACATACATATACATACACAGACACATACATATATACACATGTACATAATTCATACATGCTGTCTTTATTCATTCCCGTCGCCACCCCTCCACACATGAAATGACAACCCCCTCCCCCCACATGAGCGCGAGGTAGCGCTAGGAAAAGACAACAAAGGCCACATTCGTTCACACTCAGTCTCTGCTGTCATTTATAATGCACCGACACCACAGCTCCCTTTCCACAGCCAGGTCCCACAAAACTTTCCATGTTTTACCCTAGACGCTTCACATGCCCTGGTTCAATCAATTGACAGCACGTCGACCCCGGTCTCTCTTTCCCAACAGATTTAAACCTTGCCCCCCCTTTAAAAAACTCTTGTTTTTACCTCCCTTTAAAAACCCCATCCATAAACAAAAAAACAACCTTGGAACATCACACACCCCTCCCAAACCAAACTTTAAACGGGGAAAACCCAAAATTTTTTTACCTTTTTCCCTACACGTCCCCAAATCCTTAAATCCCCAATAAAAACTTTTCACGCTTCTAACAACTTGCCCCCCAAACCATAAAATTCTTAAAAACCCTTCCACAGAGCTTCCTATAAAACTCTATCTTATCCTTCCCCAGACCCAAAAATCCCAAATAAAACCCCCATTTTTTTTCTAATTTTTTCTCACTACATTTTTAAAAAAGAAAAAAACCCCCCTGACCACACATCCTCAAACCACTTCTAAAACCCACTGCCCACCTTTTCCCCAATCTAATGCTCTGACTTTGCCTTAAACCCTCCAATAAATAAACCCCCCCCCCCATATAATTTACCAGGAAAACCAAAAACCCAAAAAACCCCCTGTAATTTGAGCACTCATTTCTTATCCCCTTTTTGCCTTTTTAAAAAGGCCTATGAAAGCATTCCGCCAATCCTCGGGCACCTCATCAAAAATCATACTTTACTTTAAAAAACCCCAAAACCAAAACCCCCCAATCAACAATACAACCCCCCCTTTTTTAAAAAAATTTTCCATTGCAATACCACCAAACCTGCTCCCTTCCCGGCTTTTAAAATTTCCCCCGCAAAGTTTTTACACCTCTTTCTCTGTTTCCCCAAATCTTTTCCCCCTAACCCCTCATTTTTGAAAACCCCTCGACCAAAACACCCTAAAATCTGCCACTCTTCATCAAACACATTCAACAAACCTTAAAAATACTTTTTTCCATCCCTTCTCACACACCCACTTTTTATCCCCAACCCCTTCCCCTTTTTACGGGTTTTTCCCTTTGGGCCCCCCCCCCCCTTGTCTTACGCACTTTTTTTCCCTTTTTTTCCCAAAAACCCTTTTTATTCTCCCTAAAATTTAATGATATTCTCTCCCCCCAAAACTCCATTTCCCTTTTTTTTAAATTTCTTGAAACCTTTCTTTTTAAAAAAAAAAAAAATTTCCCTGTCCCCCCTTTCTTTTTAACTTCTCCCCCCTTTGCTTTTTTTTCCCTGCAAAAATCTTTTCCAAAAGCCTCTCCCCTTCTTTTTCACTAAAAATCTTTTTTCCATCCCACCACCATTTTAAAAAAAAAACCCTTTCTAAAAAACCCCCCAACCTCCCCCCCTTTTTCCATGCAAAAGGGCATCTTTTGCGAAACCACCCACTGCCCCCCCTAAATACACCCCTTTTCCCCCCCACCCCCTTCCCTTCCTTGTTCCCCAATTTTTTCCAAATTTGTACCCGTCCTCCTTATTTTCCCCCAAAAAAGGTTTTCCTTCCCCCCCCAACTTACCTAAAAAAAAACCTTTTTTAAACCCCCAAACATTCCCCCTTCTTTTCAAAAAACCCAACAAATCTTCCCCCTTTTCCCCTCCAAAAGATAATGACCCGAAATCCCTCCATTTTGAAACCCTCAAAAAAAAACATTAACACCCAAAAACCCCCTTTCTTTCGCCCGCCTTAAATTTAACACGTAATCCAAAACGCCCCCCGGGCCCAAATCTCTCCAATTTTAACAAAAGTAAAAATTATTTAAATCTCGTTTTTTAAAACCCAGGAAATTCCCCCAAACCACCACCCCTTTTTCAGAAAAAAAATTTCTAAAACTCTTCACCTTTTCCTTTTTAAAACACTAAACCCCCCAATGAAACCAAAAAATTCCCCATAAACCCACCAAATTACTCACCTTTGCATTAAAATTTACCCATCCCCTATAACCCGGTTTGTCTTCAAAACCCTAACACACTCTTTTTACCTGTTTCCCAAAACACTTGCCTCTAAAGACTTTTTTCCTCATGCCCAACCGCGTGACCCTTCTTCTGTTTCCCCTTTTAGAAAGTTAGAATACAAGGAGGGGAGGGTTTCTAGCCCCCCGCTCCCGTTCCCTTTAGTCGCCTTCTACGACACGTGAGGAACGCGTGGGAAGTATTCTTTCTTCCCTATCCCCAGGGATATATATATATATATATATATATATATATATATATATATTATATATATATATATATATATATATATATATATATATATATATATATATATATATATATATATATATTTTATATATATATATATATATATATATATATATCCTTCTTCTTCCTTCATACTATTCGCCATTTTCCGCATCAGTGAGGTACCGTTAAGAACAGAGGACTGGGCCTTTTAAGGAATATCCTCACCTGGCCCCCTTCTCTGTTCCTTCTTTTGGAAAATTAAAAAAAAAAAAAAAATTGAGAGGGGAGGATTTCCAGCCCCCCGCTCCCTTCCCTTTTAGTCGCCTTCTACGACCCGCAGGGAATACGTGGGAAGTATTCTTTCTCCCCTATCCCCAGGGATATATATATATATATATATATATATATACACATACTATATCTTAATTTTGCTATGCTTTACAGCTGTCTCCTGCGTCAACGAAGTAGCGTAAGGAAACAGACGAAGAATGTCCCTACCACCCATACACACACACACATATACGAACAAAGTGCATATGAAAGCGCACCTTCATAGAACATACAAACCTCCAACAGCCGGGATCGAACCCGGGACCCCTGTGCAACAGGCGGGAGCGCAACCACTAGGCTATGATCGCCCCTAGGGAAATGACTATTCGAATTCTATGTACTCGAATACCCTTCGTCTCACGTTGGTGAGAAACGGGGTCTATATACATACATCCATATATATATATATATATATATATATATATATATATATATATATATATATATATATATATATATATATATATATATATATATATATATATATATATATATATATATACATATATATATATATATATATATATATATATATATATATATATATATATATATATATATATATATATATATATATATATATATATATGTATATATATATATATATATATATCTTTTCTTTCATATTATTCGCCATTTCCCGCGTTAGCAAGGTAGCTATATATATATATATATATATATATATATATATTTTTTTTTTTTTTTTTTTTTTTTTTTTTACTTTGTCGCTGTCTCCCGCGCCTGCGAGGTAGCGCAAGGAAACAGACGAAAGAAATGGCCCCCCCCCCCCATACACATGTACATACACACGTCCACACACGCAAATATACATACCTACACAGCTTTCCATGGTTTACCCCAGACGCTTCACATGCCTTGCTTCAATCCACTGACAGCACGTCAACCCCTGTATACCACATGACTCCAATTCACTCTATTTCTTGCCCTCCTTTCACCCTCCTGCATGTTCAGGCCCCGATCACACAAAATCTTTTTCACTCCATCTTTCCACCTCCAATTTGGTCTCCCTCTTCTCCTCGTTCCCTCCACCTCCGACACATATATCCTCTTGGTCAATCTCTCCTCACTCATTCTCTCCATGTGCCCAAACCATTTCAAAACACCCTCTTCTGCTCTCTCAACCACGCTCTTTTTATTTCCACACATCTCTCTTACCCTTACGTTACTTACTCGATCAAACCACCTCACACCACACATTGTCCTCAAACATCTCATTTCCAGCACATCCATCCTCCTGCGCACATCTCTATCCATAGCCCACGCCTCGCAACCATACAGCATTGTTGGAACCACTATTCCCTCAAACATACCCATTTTTGCTTTCCGAGATAATGTTCTCGACTTCCACACATTTTTCAAGGCTCCCAAAATTTTCGCCCCCTCCCCCACCCTATGATCCACTTCCGCTTCCATGGTTCCATCCGCTGACAGATCCACTCCCAGATATCTAAAACACTTCACTTCCTCCAGTTTTTCTCCATTCAAACTCACCTCCCAATTGACTTGACCCTCACCCCTACTGTACCTAATAACCTTGCTCTTATTCACATTTACTCTCAACTTTCTTCTTCCACACACTTTACCAAACTCAGTCACCAGCTTCTGCAGTTTCTCACATGAATCAGCCACCAGCGCTGTATCATCAGCGAACAACAATTGACTCACTTCCCAAGCTCTCTCATCCCCAACAGACTTCATACTTGCCCCTCTTTCCAGGACTCTTGCATTTACCTCCTTTACAACCCCATCCATAAACAAATTAAACAACCATGGAGACATCACACACCCCTGCCGCAAACCTACATTCACTGAGAACCAATCACTTTCCTCTCTTCCTACACGTACACATGCCTTACATCCTCGATAAAAACTTTTCACTGCTTCTAACAACTTGCCTCCCACACCATATATTCTTAATACCTTCCACAGAGCATCTCTATCAACTCTATCATATGCCTTCTCCAGATCCATAAATGCTACATACAAATCCATTTGCTTTTCTAAGTATTTCTCACATACATTCTTCAAAGCAAACACCTGATCCACACATCCTCTACCACTTCTGAAACCGCACTGCTCTTCCCCAATCTGATGCTCTGTACATGCCTTCACCCTCTCAATCAATACCCTCCCATATAATTTACCAGGAATACTCAACAAACTTATACCTCTGTAATTTGAGCACTCACTCTTATCCCCTTTGCCTTTGTACAATGGCACTATGCACGCATTCCGCCAATCCTCAGGCACCTCACCATGAGTCATACATACATTAAATAACCTCACCAACCAGTCAACAATACAGTCACCCCCTTTCTTAATAAATTCCACTGCAATACCATCCAAACCTGCTGCCTTGCCGGCTTTCATCTTCCGCAAAGCTTTCACTACCTCTTCTCTGTTTACCAAATCATTTTCCCTAACCCTCTCACTTTGCACACCACCTCGACCAAAACACCCTATATCTGCCACTCTGTCATCAGACACATTCAACAAACCTTCAAAATACTCATTCCATCTCCTTCTCACATCACCGCTACTTGTTATCACCTCCCCATTTACGCCCTTCACTGAAGTTCCCATTTGCTCCCTTGTCTTACGCACTCTATTTACCTCCTTCCAGAACATCTTTTTATTCTCCCTAAAATTTACTGATAGTCTCTCACCCCAACTCTCATTTGCCCTTTTTTTCACCTCTTGCACCTTTCTCTTGACCTCCTGTCTCTTTCTTTTATACTTCTCCCACTCAATTGCATTTTTTCCCTGCAAAAATCGTCCAAATGCCTCTCTCTTCTCTTTCACTAATACTCTTACTTCTTCATCCCACCACACACTACCCTTTCTAAACAGCCCACCTCCCACTCTTCTCATGCCACAAGCATCTTTTGCGCAATCCATCACTGATTCCCTAAATACATCCCATTCCTCCCCGACTCCCCTTACTTCCATTGTTCTCACCTTTTTCCATTCTGTACACAGTCTCTCCTGGTACTTCCCCACACAGGTCTCCTTCCCAAGCTCACTTACTCTCACCACCTTCTTCACCCCAACATTCACTCCTCTCTTCTGAAAACCCATACTAATCTTCACCTTAGCCTCCACAAGATAATGATCAGACATCCCTCCAGTTGCACCTCTCAGCACATTAACATCCAAAAGTCTCTCTTTCGCACGCCTGTCAATTAACACGTAATCCAATAACGCTCTCTGGCCATCTCTCCTACTTACATAAGTATACTTATGTATATCTCGCTTTTTAAACCAGGTATTCCCAATCATCAGTCCTTTTTCAGCACATAAATCTACAAGCTCTTCACCATTTCCATTTACAACACTGAACACCCCATGCATACCAATTATTCCCTCAACTGCCACATTACTCACCTTTGCATTCAAATCACCCATCACTATAACCCGGTTCGTGCATCAAAACCGCTAACACACTCATTTAGCTGCTCCCAAAACACTTGCCTCTCATGATCTTTCTTCTCATGCCCAGGTGCATATGCACCAATAATCACCCACCTCTCTCCATCAACTTTCAATTTTACCCATATTAATCGAGAATTTACTTTCTTACATTCTATCACATACTCCCACAACTCCTGTTTCAGGAGTATTGCTACTCCTTCCCTTGCTCTTGTCCTCTCACTAACCCCTGACTTCACTCCCCAGACATTTCCAAACCACTCTTCCCCTTTACCCTTGAGCTTCGTTTCACTCAGAGCCAAAACATCCAGGTTCCTTTCCTCAAACAAACTACCTATCTCTCCTTTTTTCACATCTTGGTTACATCCACACACATTTAGGCACCCCACTCTGAGCCTTCGAGGAGGATGATCACTCCCCGCGTGACTCCTTCTTCTGTTTCCCATTTTAGAAAGTTAATACAAGGAGGGGAGGATTTCCGGCCCCCCGCTCCCGTCCCCTCTAGTCGCTTTCTACGACACGCGAGGAATACGTGGGAAGTATTCTTTCACCCCTATCCCCAGGGATAATATACATATATATATACATACACACACACACACACACACACACACATATGCACATACACACACACACACACACATACATATATATACATATGAAAAATGTAAGAACAATTTAGAAACAAACTTTTAGCTTGAAATGAATGAAAAAAAATGAATGTCACATAATGGTTCAACCTCTGGCTATGGAAAAGGAAATGTACAATTTATTCACACAAACGTCAATAGCAGTTCTCATCAATTTCACCACTGTGTCAATAAGCTTCAATGTCTAAGCTACATTTTTCTCCAACTTCACTATTTTCTTGTCAAAAACACCATGCATGAAAACTATCACTCCATTAACACAACTATAAACATTTACTTCCCCTTTAAAAGTTCTGGGGAAGTCTGTCTCGATACACTGCGGCGAGGCGACGCGACGCTGACACAATCACTGTCACAATATCACTTCTGCCTCCTCAAGTCAATCTCTCAGCCACAGTGCAGGCCTTCATCGTCGAAATCGGTCTTCTTCCTCATTTGCCGAACCCGTCCTCCAGCGCGCTCTCCACCCAGCACCTCGTCTTTTTATTCTCCACTTGATGGCCGTTCTCTCAAACGATGTGAAGAAACAGTCCAATGGCATCTGATCTGCAACATTCCTGAAGATCAGCTCAGCATCACCACTTCGATTTTTCGAGATCAACGTCTCCTTCAGCAGATCCGTTGTTCACTAAGACTCCCGGCTATATATATATATATATATATATATATATATATATATATATATATTTATGTCTCCATTATTGTATAAGTTGTTTATGGATGGGGTTGTTAGGGAGATGAACGCAAGAGTTTTGGAGAGAGGGGCAGTTATGTAGTCTGCTGTCGATGAGAGGGTTTGGGAAGTGAGTCCGTTGTTGTTTGCTGATGATACAGCGCTGGTGGCTGATTTCGGATGAGAAACTGCAGAAGCTGGTGACTGA
The DNA here is from genome assembly GCF_036320965.1 of Panulirus ornatus. Lineage (NCBI taxonomy): Eukaryota > Metazoa > Arthropoda > Malacostraca > Decapoda > Palinuridae > Panulirus > Panulirus ornatus. Next base: position 22,806,383 of record NC_092239.1, read on the forward strand.
GTTTGGTAAAGTGTGTGAAGAAAGAAAGTTGAGAGTAAATGTGAACAAGAGCAAGGTTATTAGGGGTGAGGGACAAGTCAATTGGGTAAGTCTGAATTGAGAAAACTGGAGAAAGTGAAGTGTTTTAGATATCTGTGAGTGGATTTGGCAGCGGTCACAGGGTGGGGGAGGGTGCAAAGTTTCAGGGAGTGTTGAAGAATGTGTGGAAGGCGAGAACGTTATTTCGGAGGGCAAAAATGGGTATGTTTGAAGGAATAGTGGTTCAAACAATGTTATATGGTTGCGAGGCGTGGGCTATAGATAGAGTTGTGCGGAGGAGAGTGGATGTGCTGAAATGTTTGAGGACAATATGTTGTGTGAGGTGATTTGATCGAGTAAGTAGTGAAAGGGTAAGAGAGATGTGTGGTAACTAAAAGAGTGTGGTTGAGAGAGCAGAAGAGGGTGTATTGACAAAGAGGATATATGTGTCAGAGGTGGAGGGAACTGGGAGAAGTGGGAGACCAAATTGGAGGTGGAAGGATGGAGTGAAAAAGATTTTGAGCGATCGGGGCCTGAACATGCAGGAGATTGAAATGCTATTTCATGTGTGGCGGGGTGGCGACGGGAATGAATACAAGCAGCAACTATGAATACATACATGTGTATATATGTATATATCTGTGTACGTATATGTATGTATACGTTGAAATGTATATGTGCGTGTGTGGGCGTTTATGTATATACATGTGTATGTGGGTGGGTTGGGCCATTCTTTCGTCTGTTTCCTTGCTCTACCTCGCTAACGCGGGAGACAACGACAAAGTATAATAATGATAATGATAATGATAATATATATTTATATTCATTTTATTTATTTATTACACTTTGTTGCTGTCTCCCGCGTTAGCAAGGTTGCAAGACTCTCCTGTACTGCTTGAAGTCAGGCGCTCAGTCCTCTACTATGGATCTGACTTGGTGATGTCTGTCAGGTTAATCCACTGACTTTGCCACAAGATGTATATAGATGTCGTCTGCAAATTAAGGCAAGATCTTAGCTTTCGAGGGATTGGATCGACCTCCTCGCGTTCTGTAGTCAGCTCAGTGGACCGGTCTACCTCCTTCGTAGGGGAATGTTACAATGACGAGCACTCAAATCAAGATATCTTTTAGACATGATATAAGTTTATTCATGATATTTCCTTGTATTTCATTAAACTCTGTATTGCCAGAGGTTATTGCCTGAAGAGCAGAGAACGAATCTGAAAAACAAATTACTGGTTAATAGCAAATTGAATTAATCCTAGAGTCTATGGCTTTCTCAATGGCAAGAAATTCCGCGGGAGAAAACACAGATGTATGATTTGACAAATGGTCACAGTGGGAACATTCCGCTGACCACACAATTGTACCCACACCTTCATCCGTCTTGGAGCCAGCTGTGCAGAGATGGTCATGAGGCGATTAGGTATGATAAATATCTCGAAACCGCTGGTGTACCTCGCTCTCAGGCGTATCAGATTTTCTTATATATAACCAATTCGTCGCAGTCCTGACACGGAACTGATCCCGAGGAGTCAACTTGTTGATAAATAGGGCGGTCATTTATCTCAACATATAACCAGAACTTTTATTGAGGAAGTGAAATCTTAGGGCCAAGTGTCTGACACCTCTGTCGACAAACTGTAGGACGAGGCGACAAGCAGGAGTGTTTCTCCTACTGGCCGATAGAATATTATATTTCAGAGGCAGTAGATCGACTTTTACCTCAACTTCCAATCGTTAACCTCTAGTATATGATAGTATATGATAGTATATGATAAGGCTCAAAGTGATTTGTGACCATTTAGTATGGATCACATCCATCCTCCTCAGAGGACAAACTCTTGCCAAGCATACACCTGTGAGCCATAGTCTAATGTATATCTCATCAGGTATATGTATATCTCATCAGGTATATGTATATCTCATCAGGTATATGTATATCTCATCAGGTATATGTATATCTCATCAGGTATATGTATATCTCATCAGGTATATGTATATCTCATCAGGTATATGTATATCTCATCAGGTATATGTATATCTCATCAGGTATATGTATATCTCATCAGGTATATGTATATCTCATCAGGTATATGTATATCTCATCAGGTATATGTATATCTCATCAGGTATATGTATATCATTAATAATGATGTACTATCGGCTCCCTAGAAAGAACCCGAAAGTTATTTGAGAATATTTTGTCTTTTCTCACAATTTACAGCTATTAGCACTAATCAACATGATTTGCCCAATCAAACCTGTTGTCAAAATCTAGACCAAGGAATTTTACGTTATTACAAAAGGTGTTCGCGTTATTGTCAAAAGCTAATTGTAAATTCGGGATCTTCTTCTGTTGGTGAAAATAACTGAGACACTTTTAGCCGATGAAGACTTCAAACTCCATCGTACCACCCAACCGTCCGTTGGACGGACTCAAGCACAGCTTGAATTTGCCCCGCTGGCCGAAGACCGTGCAGCTGGCGGAGCATTGCTTACCGCACAACCACCGACAGCATGCAGCGAGTACATAAGGTTTCGTAGGACAGAACCTGGAAACAGAATCTCGTTGTCAATCATTCACTTATTAATGCTGGGGTCAAAACGTTGCCTTTCGGCAACCCATTATCTTGGAGAAAAGTGTCTGAGATGACGTTAGATAACACAATTTTGACATCAAATGTTCTCTCTTTTATGGAATTGGCAATAAAACTGGGCAAGCAGGCTCTTAAAACTGTAGTAGAAAGTTTCCTTAAGATTCCGTTTCGCCATATGTTGTAACCTTTTTGAATAACCAAAAATACTCCGATTAGAAAACAATCATTGACAAGCGCCTTAAATGTTACATTCGAAATTTACTAAATGATATGTTGAGCTTCTTTCTTTACAGATGCCACAGTGTTGATCGTTCATTAAATTTCCTCTCTATCTTAATGAAAAACCGTAGCCTCCTATTGACCAATCTCTCCATAAGATTAAGAAATACAACACGTCAATGCAATAAGTTGAAAAAAACTTGCATTCGCAAAGCGTTCGGCGCTCCTTGGTATCAGGATTTGTGCACAAAGTGCCATTAGTTTGGAAAAGTTCGATACGTCCAAATCTCAGTGTACACTGCTAACAGCTTCATCAGGTTGGGCTGACCGAGAAACTGAACCATCTCTCAAGTTAAACCCCCCCCCCCCCACACACACACACACACACACACAAAACAACAACCCCCCCCCCCCCCCCCCCCGGGTCCTGGAATGGATCTTTTACGGGATTTCTTGACAATAATACAGCGTCACAACCTTCGGTTTCATTTGTGGTAAAATCAATTACATTTAGCTCGGCTTGGCGTTTGTAGCGGAGGAAGCGCTAGTTATAATTGATAGAGCTACTTCTTTCTGAGAATCTCCTAACGATGGTGTTGTCTGTGTCGACAAGTTGTTATAGGGTATTGTTGGATGGTTATTGTGTTAAATTTTTTTTTGGAAAATATCATCATAGTGGACTGGGCCTGACTGACTGAGGTCTCTGCGCTCACGCACCGCATTTCAGCCATCTGGTGTCCATCAAGGATCTCTGTGCTTTCAGGAGTTTGTAGATGTCTAAGGCAAAGAGATGTCTAGAGCTTGAATGATAGATTGTGTAAAGTTTTCTATCTTTATGTCAATATTATTTTCGGATATATCCCGGACGGTGTGCTTGGTAAAAGATCTAATCTGCTTTCTTAAGATTATCTTTGCGTGGAGACGGGTTTATTCAAATATCACATGAGTGAGAAAGACAGATTGGAAAGTGGTCGCTTCCCAAGGAGTCCTCATATGTGCCCCTGTTGATACTATTCAGTATGTCTGAGGATGACAAAGATAAATCTGTGGCTGAGACGTTTTCAGTATGGCTGTTCACACGAGTTCCACTACCATCGTACTCCAAAGACATGTTAGAGATGGTGACAAAGTTTACCATCTCTTTCCCTCTAGGATATGTCTGTATGCTTATGGTAATGATGGGCGTTGAAATTTCCGAAAATCAGCCTTTTACACGGCATTTGGCGGCAAAGTGATATTAGCTCATCATCAAGTGCCATATCGAGAAAACGACCGAGTATTTGTTATCAAATTTTTACTCTACATGAGACTGCTTCGAGAGTAGAGTTCAAAGTCACTGCTGTATGGGGCAAAATGTGGTGGACATTAATGGCTGCTCCATGACCTTTGTCTCTACGGACGGTATCTGTCAAAGGCAGTACAGTCCTCGATTGTAGCCTGGACTTCTGTAGACAACGTATGGCTTATACAATGCAAGCAACGATGATAATTGTGCGTCCTTATGCCTGAGACCTCTGCAGGTACAGTGGGTAATAATGAGTGCGTTGGTTCAAGAGTTATTTGGCCGGCTAGCTTTTGGAGGCCATTCTTTGGATTTGGAGGTTGTCCACAAAGGCGAGGGGGGAACGGTGGCTGGCAGGGATGACCATAGCTTCCAGTAGCTCCTTCATAGAAGACCTGGTAATCCAGGTCCCCGTCGTCGGTGCCACCGGAAGAACAACATGCGACAAAGTTTCTTTTATCTATTTAGTAAGATCAATCTTGTTGTCCACCAGCTGTTTAGGACGGGTGGAGGATGTAACGCTGGAGGTGTCACCGGTGACTAAGGTGTTGGAATCGTGTTTCTAGGACTGGGTTAAATCAAAGGGCTTTGGTAGTGGTTCATCACGAGCATCTGATGCAGGCTTCGTTTCAGCGGGACGTGGCGTTTGTGAGGTTATGGTACTCGTGGTGGGCTTGTATGACGATGCTGTAGCGTAAGATGTCAGCACAGATGACTCACCGGCATCAATTCATGGGCACGGGTATAGTGGCAACAACATCTTGATAATGGAACTTTCGAAGATTCAGAAGATCCTACACTTGCCTGGCATACATCACCTTGATCAACAAGCCACAGCGAGCCAGGGGTTTACGGTCTTACTTCCCCAGCCTGACCATCAATATTTTTTTTTTTTAATACTAAAGGGACTGAGAGAGACGGGAGGTAGATGATCCGGTCCCGTGTAATAAAATATTGTCAGGTCGTATGTTCGTCAGTGGTCGTTTGTCATCATCGCTGCAAATGGTTTAGGGTCCATAATGGTGGGGACTAAGCCCCTAGTGGCAAGGGTAAAAACGCCTGAAATATTAGGGTACTTTTACCCCCCTGGGTGTCATAATCTGATAGATAGAAAAACGAAGGAATTTGTTAGGGTGGAACGCTGAACAGAGCTACAAGTTGAGTTGTCCTGTGAAAGTGAAAGTGATTCTAATGCTAGACTTCAAAGTGACAAAACCATCAGCCACCAGCCACCAACATCAAAGACACCTCACAAACAATGAAGTTAACGTGAAGATAAAGACCTGGTTTAGGAAAGTTTTACTAACTACTGAACGCTTGTACCACTAAGTGAAGGTACGGGGTATACTTCTGCGAGTAACCTTTTCACTACCTTTGCCGCTTGAAGGGAAAGTTTACAAAGGCGCCAGGTGTTTAAGGTAAACCTTCCTTTACCTAGGATTGCACAACGGAGTCTGGCAATACACACACACACGCACACACACACACACGCACACACACACACACACACACACACACACACACACACACACACACATACACACACACACACACACACACACACACACACACACATACACACACTCAGGTTGGTGACTGCGTTTGGAAAAGTGTGTGAAAGAAGAAAGTTGAGAGTAAATGTGAATAAAAGCAAGGTAATTAGGTTCAGTAGGGTTGACGGACAAGTTAATTGGGAGGTAAGTTTGAATGGAGAATAATTGGAGGAATTGAAGTGTTTAGATTTTCGGAAGTGGACTTACCAGCAGATGGAACTATGGAAGCAGAGGTGTGTTACAGGGTGAGGGAGGGGGCGAAGGTTCTGGGAGCGATGAAGTGTCTGAAAGGAGAGAACGTTATCTCGGAGAGCAAAAATGGGTATGCTTGAAGGAATAGTAGTTCAAACAATGTTACATGGTTGCGAGGCATGGGCTATAGATAGGGTTGTACGTATGTTATTTGAAGTCTTTTGAATGAGTAAGTAGTGTAAGGGTAAGAGAGATGTGTGGAAATTAAAAGAGTATGGTTGAGTGGGTGTGTTGAAATGGTTTGGACATATGGAGAGAATGAGAGAGGAAAGATTGACAAAGAAGATATATGTGTTAGAGGTGATGGGAAGGAGAAGCGGGAGACCAAATTGGAGGTGGAAGGATGAAGTGAAAAAGATTTTGAGCGATCGGTGGCCCTGAACATACAGGAGGGTGAGAGGGGTGCAAGAAATAGAGTGAATTGGAACGACATGGTATACCGGGGTCGAATGGCTGTCAGTGGACTGAACATGTGAAGCGTCTGGAAAGGTCTGTGGGGCCTGGATGAGGATAGGGAGCTGTGGGCTTATTGCATTACACATGACAACTAGAGACAGTGTGAACGAATGTGGCCTTTTTGTCTGTATTCCTGGTACTACCGCGCTGAAGTAGACAACTATGCTGTTTTCCTGTGAGGCGGGGTAGCGACAGAAATGGATGAAAGCAAGCAAGTATGAATATGTACATGTGTATGTATGTAATGTCTGCGTATGTATATGTATATGTATGTTGGAAAGGGTCACAATTTTGCGCGTGATCAAGTATATTCCAATGGGTCCATGGGGAAAATGGAACACGATGCTCCCAAGTGCACTTTCGTGTAATAATCACATCATGAGGGGAGATACAAGAATACAAGAAAAAAATATAAGTCAGTTGATATACAACGAAGCGGCAAAGCTAGGACGCCATTTGGTAAACAAGTGATTGTCCAAGACCAAATTGATTGTCTTGGGAACTTTTGTTTCATTTTCTGGGTGGACTCATAGGAATATATGTATGTATATGTTAATATGTATATTTATGTATATGTGCGTATGTGGACGTTTGTGTATATATGTGCATATGAGTGGATGGGCCATTCTTTGTCTGTTTCCTGACGCGGGAAAACATATATATATATATATATATATATATATATATATATATATATATATATATATATATATATATATATATATATATATATATATATAAATATATATATATATATATATATATATATATATATATATATATATATATATATATATATATATATATATATATATATATATATATATATATATATATATATATATATATATATATATATATATCATTAAATTTAAGGGAGAATAAAAAGATGTTCTGGAAGGAGGTAAATAGGGTGCGTAAGACAAGGGAGCAAATGGGAACTTCAGTGAAGGGCGCAAATGGGGAGGTGATAACAAGTAGTGGTGATGTGAGAAGGAGATGGAGTGAGTATTTTGAAGGTTTGTTGAATGTGTTTGATGATAGAGTGGCAGATATAGGGCGTTTTGGTCGAGGTGGTGTGCAAAGTGAGAGGGTTAGGGAAAATGATTTGGTAAACAGAGAAGAGGTAGTAAAAGCTTTGCGGAAGATGAAAGCCGGCAAGGCAGCAGGTTTGGATGGTATTGCAGCGGAATTTATTAAGAAAGGGGGTGCCTGTATTATTGACTGGTTGGTAAGGTTATTTAATGAATGTATGACTCATGGTGAGGTGCCTGAGGATTGGCGGAATGCGTGAATAGTGCCATTGTACAAAGGCAAAGGGGATAAGAGTGAGTGCTCAAATTACAGAGGTATAAGTTTGTTGAGTATTCCTGGTAAATTATATGGGAGGGTATTGATTGAGAGGGTGAAGGCATGTACAGAGCATCAGATTGGGGAAGAGCAGTGTGGTTTCAGAAGTGGTAGAGGATGTGTGGATCAGGTGTTTGCTTTGAAGAATGTATGTGAGAAATACTTAGAAAAGCAAATGGATTTGTATGTAGCATTTATGGATCTGGAGAAGGCATATGATAGAGTTGATAGAGATGCTCTGTGGAAGGTATTAAGAATATATGGTGCGGGAGGCAAGTTGTTAGAAGCAGTGAAAAGTTTTTATCGAGGATGTAAGGCATGTGTACGTGTAGGAAGAGAGAAAAGTGATTGGTTCTCAGTGAATGTAGGTTTGCGGCAGGGGTGTGTGATGTCTCCATGGTTGTTTAATTTGTTTATGGATGGGGTTGTTAGGGAGGTGAATGCAAGAGTTTTGGAAAGAGGGACAAGTATGAAGTCTGTTGTGGATGAGAGAGCTTGGGAAGTGAGTCAGTTGTTGTTCGCTGATGATACAGCGCTGGTGGCTGATTCATGTGAGAAACTGCAGAAGCTGGTGACTGAGTTTGGTAAAGTGTGTGAAAGAAGAAAGTTAAGAGTAAATGTGAATAAGAGCAAGGTTATTAGGTACAGTAGGGTTTAGGGTCAAGTCGATTGGGAGGTAAGTTTGAATGGAGAAAAACTGGAGGAAGTAAAGTGTTTTAGATATCTGGGAGTGGATCTGGCAGCGGATGGAACCATGGAAGCGGAGGTGGATCATAGGGTGGGGGAGGGGGCGAAATTCTGGGAGACTTGAAGAATGTGTGGAAGTCGAGAACATTATCTCGGAAAGCAAAAATGGGTATGTTTGAAGGAAAAGTGGTTCCAAAAATGTTGTATAGTTGCGAGGCGTGGGCCATGGATAGAGTTGTGCGCAGGAGGGTGGATATGCTGGAAATGAGATGTTTGAGGACAATGTGTGGTGTGAGGTGGTTTGATCGAGTAAGTAACGTAAGGGTAAGAGAGATGTGTGGAAATAAAAAGAGCGTGGTTGTGAGTGCAGAAGAGGGTGTTTTGAAATGGTTTGGGCACATGGAGAGAATGAGTGAGGAAAGATTGACCAAGAGGATATATGTGTCGGAGGTGGAGGGAACGAGGAGAACTGGGAGACCAAATTGGAGGTGGAAATATGGAGTGAAAAGGGTTTTGTGTGATCGGGGCCTGAACATGCAGGAGGGTGAAAGGAGGGCAAGGAACAGAGTGAATTGGATCGATGTGGTATACCGGGGTCGACGTGCTGTCAATGGATTGAATCAGGGCATGTGAAGCGTCTAGGCTAAACCATGGAAAGTTGTGTGGGGCCTGGATGTGGAAAGGGAGCTCTGGTTTCGGTGCATTATTACATGACAGCTAGAGACTGAGTGTGAAGGAATGGGGCCTTTGTTGTCTTTTCCTAGCGCTAACTCCCACGCACATGAGGGAGGAGGGGGTTGTTATTCCATATGTGGCGAGGTGGCGATGGGAATGAATAAAGGCAGACAGTATGAATTATGTACATGTGTATAGATGTATAAGTCTATGTGTGTATATATGTGTGTACATTGAGATGTATAGGTATGTATATTTGCGTGTGTGGACGTGTATGTATATACATGTGTATGTGGGTGGGTTGGGCCATTTCTTTCGTCTGTTTCCTTGCGCTACCTTGCTAACGCGGGAGACAGCGACAAAACCAAATAAATAAGGGCGCAAATGGGGAGGTTATAACAAGTAGTGGGGATGTGAGAAGGAGATGGAGTGAGTATTTTGAAGGTTTATTGAATGTGTTTGATGATAGAGTGGCAGATGTAGGGTGTCTTGGTCGAGGTGGTGTGCAAAGTGAGAGGGTTAGGGAAAATGATTTGGTAAACAGAGAAGAGGTAGTAAAAGCTTTGCGGAAGATGAAAGCCGGCAAGGCAGCAGGTTTGGATGGTATTGCAGTGGAATTTATTAAAAAAGGGGGTGACTGTATTATTGACTGGTTGGTAAGGTTATTTAATGTATGTATGACTCATGGTGAGGTGCCTGAGGATTGGCGGAATGCGTGCATAGTGCCATTGTATAAACGCAAAGGGGATAAGAGTGAGTGCTCAAATTACAGAGGTATAAGTTTGTTGAGTATTCCTGGTAAATTATATGGGAGGGTATTGATTGAGAGGGTGAAGGCATGTACAGAGTATCAGATTGGGGAAGAGCAGTGTGGTTTAAGAAGTGGTAGAGGATGTGTGGATCAGGTGTTTGCTTTGAAGAATGTATGTGAGAAATACTTAAAAAAGCAAATGGATTTGTATGTAGCATTTATGGATCTGGAGAAGGCATATGATAGAGTTGATAGAGATGCTCTGTGGAAGGTATTAAGAATATATGGTGTGTGAGGCAAGTTGTTAGAAGCAGTGAAAAGTTTTTATCGAGGATGTAAGGCATATGTACGTGTAGGAAGAGAGGAAAGTGATTGGTTCTCAGTGAATATAGGTTTGCGGCAGGGGTGTGTGATGTCTCCATGGTTGTTTAATTTGTTTATGGATGGGGTTGTTAGGGAGGTAAATGCAAGAGTTTTGGAAAGAGGGGCAAGTATGAAGTCTGTTGGGGATGAGAGAGCTTGGGAAGTGAGTCAGTTGTTGTTCGCTGATGATACAGCGCTGGTGGCTGATTCATGTGAGAAACTGCAGAAGCTGGTGACTGAGTTTGGCAAAGTGTATGAAAGAAGAAAGTTAAGAGTAAATGTGAATAAGAGCAAGGTTATTAGGTACAGTAGGGTTGAGGGTCAAGTCGATTGGGAGGTAAGTTTGAATGGAGAAAAACTGGAAGTAAAGTGTTTTAGATATCTGGGAGTGGATCTGGCAGCGGATGGAACCACGGAAGCGGAAGTGGATCATAGGGTGATGGAGGGGGCGAAAATCCTGGGAGCCTTGAAGAATGTGTGGAAGTCGAGAACATTATCTCGGAAATCAAAAATGGGTATGTTTGAAGGAATAGTGAGTGGTTCCAGCAATGTTGCATGGATGCGAGGCGTGGGCTATGGATAGAGTTGTGCGCAGGAGGATGGATGTGCTGGAAATGAGATGTTTGAGGACAATGTGTGGTGTGAGGTGGTTTGATCGAGTAAGTAACGTAAGGGTAAGAGAGATGTGTGGAAATAAAAAGAGCGTGGTTGAGAGAGCAGAAAAGGGTGTTTTGAAATGGTTAGGCACATGGAGAGAATGAGTGAGGAAAGATTGACCAAGAGGATATATGTGTCGGAGGTGGAGGGAACGAGAAGTGGGAGACCAAATTGGAGGTGGAAAGATGGAGTGAAAAAGATTTTGTGTGATCGGGGCCTGAACATGCAGGAGGGTGAAAGGCGAGCAAGGAATAGAGTGAATTGGATCGATGTGGTATACCGGGATTGACGTGCTGTCAGTGGATTGAATCAGGGCATGTGAAGCGTCTGGGGTAAACCATGGAAAGCTGTGTAGGTATGTATATTTGCGTGTGTGGACGTATGTATATACATGTGTATGGGGGTGGGTTGGGCCATTTCCTTCGTCTGTTTCCTTGCGCTACCTCGCAAACGCGGGAGACAGCGACAAAGCAAAAAAAAAAAAGAAAATATATATATATATATATATATATATGTATATATATATATATATATATATATATATATATTATCCCTGGGGATAGAGGATTAAGAATACTTCCCACGTATTCCCTGCGTGTCGTAGAAGGCGACTAGAAGGGGAGGGAGCGTGGGGCTGGAAATCCTCCACTCTCGTTTTTTTTTTTTTTTTAATTTTCCGAAAGAAGGAACAGAGGGGGCCAGGTGAGGATATTCCAAAAAAGGCCCAGTCCTCTGTTCCTAACGCTACCTCGCCAACGCGGGAAATGGCGAATAGTTTAAAAGAAAGATATATATATATATATATATATATATATATATATATATATATATATATATATATATATATATATATGATTGGAAATTGGGATCAGATTTGTGTATTTGTAGGTAAAGTGTACTGGTTAGTTACCTCTCTCTTTTATTCTAGGTACCGTTTTCTATGTGGGTATGTGGCTTCCCTTCCAGACAACATGGCTGGGAGAGCGGTAACTGGATAAAACAATGAAATAAAGGACAGGCTATGGTCGTGGCAGCCACCTCTGCAACTAAAGATATTTTTTTTGTGCAAATTTTATACAAAAGAATTCAAAGAGGAAGAATCTGTTAAATCCTTTAGAGGCTTTATTTTTTTTTTTGGTAAAAGGAGAGATCCGAAACTCATAGAATAGCACGAAAAGAGCAGAATGTACACAGATGACATAAAGAAAAATCACTGTGAATTTCTATGTAATCAAGGAGGCGTAAGTAATGTTATTCGTGAACTTAAAGCGAATCATTCATCAAGTCTCTTCTTAAACGTATTATGGTATTACTCTCAACTACTCTGAATGGAAATTTATTCCATATGTTAACAATCCTATTGAAGAATAAAAACTTCGCCACAATCAGAGTAACACGCAGGAGACTGGAAATCTGTCGACAGTTACAGTGTTATGGAATCGTACGGAGTGTTGGGAGGTTTCATCAAAGGCATAATTCTGTGAAAACTGAAAGGATATAAAGAGGAAGACAGGTACCTAGTGTATTGTACTATCAGCAATTACATTGTTACAATAACGATTTCTAGGAATAGTCACTGAAGGACACAAGTAGCCAGGGACTGTGACGATACAGGTGGTGAGCCGGATAATCGGGGTCAGAAGTAGGTGGGGGGTGTAATATATGGCCCCCCCCCCACAAACCCCCTCCCTCCCATTGCTCTGCGAGGTCAGACGCCAACCATTCGGATAACCTCGATATATATATATATATATATATATATATATATATATATATATATATATATATATATATATATATATATATATATATATATATATATATATATATTGGAAAGGATCACAATTTTGCACGTGATCAACATATTCCTATGAGTCCACGGGGTAAATGAAACACGATAAGTTCCCAAGTGCACTTTCGTGTAATAATCACATCATCAGGGGGAGACACAAGAGAGAAATATAGGTCAGTTGATATACATCGAAGAGAGGAAGCTAGGACGCCATTTGGTAAACATGCGATTTTCCAAGACATACAACGAGCGTTCACAAACTTATCATTTTACAAACTTTATCAACAATAAAGTTATCTAATTTGTATAGACCATCAGTAATATTAAGATTATAATTCTTTGTGTATTTAATAATAGAAGATTCAAAGATATTTCTCGTGGTAATAGAGTTAGAGTTGATAACTGAGATGGCATTACTCCAAGCTATATGATGATCATAGGTTTTAACGTGATTAAACAAGGCATTTGATTCTTGTCCCGTTCTTATACTATATTTATGTTGCTTAAGTCTAACAGAAAGATCCTTACCAGTCTGACCAACTTCTGTAAAACTTATCACAATTTCCACATGTCACTTTACAGATGCATCCAAGAGAATCTTCTGGTGAATTCCTCATTAAGATATTCTTTATAGTATTATTGTTGCTAAAGGCAACATATACATTACAGGATTTAAGCAACATGGGAAGTAAAGTGAAATTATTATTAAAAGGGAGAACTAAAAGATTCTTGGTGTCAATGAGAGGTTTGGGCTCAACTCTATAAAATGATTGATTTCTTTGCTAACTTAAGGGATTTATCAATGAAAGATCTAGGGTACTTTAACATAGATCCAATGGAAAATATCTTCTCAAACTCATCATCAATAAACTCTGGACTGCAAATACTTAATGCCCTAAGGAACATAGATTGAAATGATGATAATTTAACTCTGTCATGTTGAGATGAGTAATAATGGACATATGAGCATACATTGGTAGGTTTTCTGCATATGCTAAACTTAAACTTGTTTCCTTGCCTATAGACCATGGAATCTAAAAATGGTAACATACCATTATTTTCATTTTCTACAGTAAATTTGATGGGAGGTACTTAATTGTTAAGTAAGGGGAGAAATATTTGTAAATTTTCATTTGTTGGCCATTTGTGGGCCAAACACAAAGAACATCATCTACATACCTGAACCAAATTGTATTAGAAGGTAAGATATCCTTTAGAAATTTTGTTTAAAAAAAATTCCATGTAAAGATTGCTTAGTACAGGTGAAAGAGGGTTACCCATTGCCATACCAAATTTTTGAGCATGATAATCTCCATTGAATTGAGATACACAATCTTTTATACACAATTTTATCAGTTCATTGAAAACAGACTTTGAAACAGGTAAATGAATATCATCCAAGACATCAAATAGATATTCTAAAAGGTCATCAACTGGAACTGTAGTGAAAAGTGAGGAAACATCAACGCTAACTAGTTTGAAATAAAAATTAACGTTGGTAATGTTTAGCTTGTTGACTAAATCTACATTATTCATGATATTAGAATTTGATACCCTACCCACTAAAGGGCTTAATAAAGAAACTAACCATTTTGACAATTTATATGTGATGGAGCCTACTGAAGTCACTATAGGTCTTGCTGGAAAATTCTGTTTATATGTTTTGATAAGTCCATACGTATATGGCAATGAAGGGGACAAAGATGACAAACTTTTGATAACAGAACTATTACCTTTCAACAACAACTTCATTGCTTTATTGAAATGGGAATAAACTTCTTCTAATGCATATTTACCAAGTTTAGAATATGTGTCATCATTTAAAAGGTCATTCATTTAAGATGAATAGTTACCTTTGTCTAAAATCACAAGTTTAGCCTTATCTGCTTTATTAGAAAAGACAAGGATATATATATATATATATATATATATATATATATATATATATATATATATATATATATATATATATATATATATATATATATTCATTTATTTATTTATTTTGCTTTGTCGCTGTCTCCCGCGTTAGCGAGGTAGCGCAAGGAAACAGACGAAACAATGGCCCAACCCGCCCACATACACATGTATATACATACACGTCCACACACGCAAATATACATACCTATACATCTCAATGTACACATATATATACACACACAGACATATACATATATACACATGTACATAATTCATACTGTCTGTCTTTATTTGTTCCCATCGCCACCTCGCCACACATGGAATAACAACCCCCTCCCCCTCATGTGTGCGAGGTAGCGCTAGGTAAAGACACCAAAGGCCCCATTCGTTTACACTCAGTCTCTAGCTGTCATGTAATAATGCACCGAAACCACAGCTCCCTTTCCACATCCAGACCCCACACAACTTTCCATGGCTTACCCCAGACGCTTCACATGCCCTGGTTCAATCCAATGACAGCACGTCGACCCCGGTATACCACATCGTTCCAATTCACTCTATTCCTTGCACGCCTTTCACCATCCTGCATGTTCAGGCCCCGATCACTCAAAATCTTTTTCACTCCATCTTTCCACCTCCAATTTGGTCTCCAACTTCTCCTCGTTCCCTCCACCTCTGACACATATATCCTTTTGGTCAGTCTTTCCTCACTCATTCTCTCCATGTGACCAAACCATTTCAAAACACCCTCTTCTGCTCTCTCAACCACGCTCTTTTTATTTCCACACATCTCTCTTACCCTTATATTACTTACTCGATCAAACCACCTCACACCACATATTGTCCTCAAACATCTCATTTCCAGCACATCCACCCTCCTGCGCACAACTCTATCCATAGCCCACGCTTCGCAACCATACAACATTGTTGGAACCACTATTCCTTCAAACATACCCATTTTTGCTTTCCGAGATAATGTTCTCGACCTCCAAACATTCTTCAAGGCTCCCAGAATTTTCGCCCCCTCCCCCATCCTATGATTCACTTCCGCTTCCATGGTTCCATCCGCTGCCAAATCCACTTCCAGATATCTAAAACACTTTACTTCCTCCAGTTTTTCTCTATTCAAACTTACCTCCCAATTGACTTGACCCTCAACCCTACTGTACCTAATAACCTTGCTCTTATTCACATTTACTCTTAACTTTCTTCTTTCACACACTTTACCAAACTCAGTCACCAGCTTCTGCAGTTTCTCACATGAATCAGCCACCAGCACTGTATCATCAGCGAACAACAACTGACTCACTTCCCAAGCTCTCTCATCCACAACAGACTGCATACTTGTCCCTCTTTCCAAAACTCTTGCATTCACCTCCCTAACAACCCCATCCATAAACAAGTTAAACAACCATGGAGACACCACACACCCCTGCCGGAAACCTACATTCACTGAGAAGCAATCACTTTCCTCTCTCCCTACACGTACACATGCCTTACATCCTCGATAAAAACTTTTCACTGCTTCTAACAACTTGTCTCACACACCATATATTCTTAAAACCTTTCACAGAGCATCTCTATCAACTCTATCATATGCCTTCTCCAGATCCATAAATGCTACATACAAATCCATTTGTTTTTCTAAGTATTTCTCACATGCATTCTTCAAAGCAAACACCTGATCCACACAGCCTCTACCACTTCTGAAACCACAATGCTCTTCCCCAATCTAATGCTCTGTACATGCCTTCACCCTCTCAATCAATACCCTCTCATATAATTTACCAGGAATACTCAACAAACTTATACCTCTGTAATTTGAGCACTCACTCTTATCCCCTTTGCCTGTGTACAATGGCACTATGCAAGCATTCCGCCAATCCTCAGGCACCTCACCATGAATCATACATACATTGAATAACCTTACCAACCAGTCAACAATACAGTCACCCCCTTTTTTTAATAAATTCCACTGCAATACCATCCAAACCTGCTGCCTTGCCGGCTTTCATCTTCCGTTAAGCTTTTACTACCTCTTCTGTGTTTACCAAATCATTTTCCCTAACCCTCTCACTTTGCACACCACCTCGACCAAAACACCCTATATGTGCCACTCTATCATCAAACACATTCAACAAACCTTCAAAATACTCACTCCATCTCCTTCTCACATCACCACTACTTGTTATCATCTCCCCATTTGCCCCCTTCACTGAAGTTCCCATTTGCTCCCTTGTCTTACGCACTTTATTTACCTCCTTCCAAAACATCTTTTTATTCTCCCTGAAATTTAATGATACTCTCTCACCCTAACTCTCATTTGCCCTCTTTTTCACCTCTTGCACCTTTCTCTTGACCTCCTGCCTCTTTCTTTTATACCTCTCCCACTCATTTGCATTTTTTCCTTGCAAAAATCGTCCAAATGCCTCTCTCTTCTCTTTCACTAATAATCTTACTTCTTCATCCCACCACTCACTACCTTTCCTAATCAACCCACCTCCCACTCTTCTCATGCCACAAGCATCTTTTGCGCAAGCCATCACTGCTTCCCTAAATACATCCCATTCCTCCCCCACTCCCCTTACCTCCTTTGTTCTCACCTTTTTCCATTCTGTACTCAGTCTCTCCTGGTACTTCCTCACACAAGTCTCCTTCCCAAGCTCACTTACTCTCACCACTCTCTTCACCCCAACATTCTCTCTTCTTTTCTGAAAACCCCCACAAATCTTCACCTTCGCCTCCACAAGATAATGATCAGATATTCCTCCAGTTGCACCTCTCAGCACATTAATATCCAAAAGTCTCTCTTTCGTGCGTCTATCAATTAACACGTATATATATATATATATACTAGCCTAACGGTAGCATTTCCGCCTGTGGCACAGGGTCCCGGGTTCGATCCTGGCTGTTGAAGGTTTGTATGTTTTATGAAGGTGCGCGTTCATATGCACTTTATTCGTATTCATATAGCTCCGCATTGTACAGTTGGGTTCGGTAAAATGCCATCTGCTGGCTATGTGCGCTTGTTGGGAAATAACCGGGGTAGACCCCGTTGCTCACCAACGTGAGACAAAGGGTATTCGAGTACATAGTATTCGAATAGTTATTTCCTATTAAGCCAGGCCCCACAGCCTAGCTGTAACATTCCCGCCTGTGGCACAGGGGTCCCGGGTTCGATCCTGGCTGTTGGAGGTTTGTATGATCTATGAAGGTGCGCGTTCATATGCACTTTATTCGTATATATATACATATCAACACTTACATACACAGACATATACATATATACACATGTGCATATTCATACTTGCTTGCCTTAATCCATACCTGTCGCTACCCCACCACACAGGAAATAGCACCCCACCCCCCCTTCCTTTCAGCGAGGTAGCGCCAGAAAAAGACAAAAAAAGGTCACATTCGTTCACACTTAGTCTCTACTTGTCATGTGTAATGCACCGAAACCACAGCTACCTTTCCACATCCAGGCCCCACAGACCTTTCCATGGTTTACACCAGACGCTTCACATGCCCTGGTTCAATCCATTGAAAGCATGTCGACCCCAGTAAACCACATCGTTCCAATTCACTCTTTTCTTTGCACTCTATTGACCCTCCTGTATGTTCAGTCCCCGATCGCTCTAAATCTTTTTCACTCTATCCTTCCACATCCAATTTGGTCTCCCGCTTCTCCTTGTTCCCTCCACCTCTGACACATATATCCTCTTTGTCAATCTTTCCTCACTCATTCTCTCCATGTGTCCAAAACATTTCAACACACCCTCTTCTGCTCTCTCTCTACCACACTCTTTTTATCACCACACTTCTCTCTTACCTTTTCATTACTTACTCGATCAAACCACCTCACACCACATATTGTCCTCAAACATTTCACTCCCAATACATCCACCCTCCTCCGCGCAACCCTATCTATGCTTCACAATTTTTGCTCTCTGAGATAACGTTCTCGCCCTCTACATATTCTTCAACGCTCCCAGAACCTTTGATCCCTAGCCCACCCTGTAACTCACTTCCGCTTCCATGGTTCCATTTGCTGCGAAGTCCACTTCCAGATATCTAAAACACTTCACTTCGTACAGTTTTTCTTCCTTCAAACTTACTTCCCAATTAGCTTGTCCCTCAACCCTACTGAACCTGATAAACTTGTTCTTATTCACATTTACTCTCAACTTTCTTCTTTCACACACTTTACCAAACTCAGTAACCAACCTCTGCAGTTTCTCACCCGAATCAGCCACCAGCGATGTATCAACAGGGAACAACAACTGACTCACTTCCCAAGCCCTCTCATCCGCAACAGACTGCATACTTGCAACTCTCTCCAAAACTCTTGCATTCACCTCCCGAACCACTCCATCCATAAACAAATTATACAACCTTGGAGACATCACGCACCCCTGCCGCAAACAGACGTTCGCTGGGAACCTATCACTTTCCTCTCTTCCTACTCGTACACATGTCTTACATCCTTGGTAAAAAACTTTTCACTGCTTCTGGCAACTTACCTCCCACACCATATAGCTGTAAAACTTTCCACAAAGCATTTCTATCAACCCTATCATATACCTTCTCCAAATCCATAAATGCTGCATGCAAATCCATTTGCTTTTCTAAGTATTTCTCACATGCATTCTTCAAAGCAAACACCTGATCCACATAACCTCTACCACTTCTGAAACCACACTGCTCTTCCCTAATCTGATGCTCTGTACATGCCTTTACCCTCTCAATCAATACCCTCCCATAAGATTTCCTAGGAATACTCAATAAACTTATGAGTCATAATTTGTACACTCACCTTTATCCCCTTTGCTTTTGTACAACGGCACTATGCATGCATTCCTCCAATCCTCAGGCACTTACCATGATCCATACATACAATGAATATCCTTACCAACCAATCAATAACATAGTCTCACCTTTTTTAGTAGATTCCACTGCAGTACCATTCAAATCCGTTGCCTGGCCGGCTTTCATCTTCCGCGAAGCTTTCACTCCCCCTTCTCTGTTTACCAAACCATTCTCCCTGACCCCCTCACTTCACACACCACCCCGACCAAAACACCCTATATCTACCACTCTATCATCAAACACATTCACCAAACCTTCAAAATACTCACTCCATCTCTTTCTCACTTCATCACAACTTGTTATTACCTCCCCATTTGCCCCCTTCACCGATATTCTCATTTGTTCTCTTGTATTACGCACTTTATTTACCTCCTTCCACAACAACTTTTTATTCTCCCTGAAATTTAATGATACCCTCTCACCCCAACTCTCATTTGCCCTCTTTTTTACCTCTTGTACCTTTCTCTAGACCTGCCGCTTTCTTTTGTATATCTTCCAGTCATTTACACTACTTCCCTGCAAGAATCGTCCAAACCCTTGTCTCTTATCTTTCACTAATAATCTTACTTCATTCCACCACTCACTACCCTTTCTAATCTGCCCACCTCCCACTTTCTCATGCCACAAGCATCTTTTCCGCAAGCTATCACTGCTTCTTCTAGATACATCCCATTCCTCCCCCACTTCCCTTACGTCATTTGCTCTCACCTTTTGCCATTCTACACTCAATCTCTCCTGGTACTTCCTCACGCAAGTCTCATTTCCAAGCTCACTTACTCTCACCACTCTCTTCTCCCACAGGTGTTTTCTTCTTTTCTGATAACCTCTACAAATCTTCACTTTCGCCTCCACAAGATAATGATCAGACATCTCTCCAGCTGCCCCTCTCAGCCCATTAACGTCCAAAAGTATCTCTTTTACAAGCCTATCAATTAACACGTAATCCAATAACGCTCTCTGACCATCTAACCTACTCACATACGTATACCTATGTATATCTTTCTTTTCCCAGTCACCAGTCCTTTTTCAGCTCACAAATCCACAAGCTCTTCACCATTTCCATTTACAGCACTTAACGCCCATGTACACCAATTATACCCTCAACTGCCACATAACTCACCTTTGCATTCAAATCACCCATCACTATAACCCGGTCTTGTGCATCAAAACTGCTAACACACACACACTCAGCTGCTCCCAAAACACTTGCTTCTCATGATCTTTCTTCTCATGACCACGTGCATAGGTACCAATAATCACCTATCTGACTCCATCCACTTTCAGTCTTACCCACATCAATCTAGAATTTACTTTCTTACACTCTATCACATACTCCCACAACCCCTGCTTCAGAAGTAGTGCTACTCCTTCCTTTGCTCTTGTCCTCTCACCAACCTCTGACTTTACTCCTAATACATTCCCAAACCACTCTTCCCCTTTACCCTTGAGCTTCGTTTCACTCAGAGCCAAAACATCCAGGTTTCTTTCCTCAAACATACTGCCTATCTCTCCTTTTTTCTCATCTCGGTTACACTCACACACATTTAGACACCCCAATCTGAGCCTTCGAGGAGGATGAGCACTCCCCGCGTGACTCCTTCTTCTGTTTCCCCTTTTAGAAATTGAAATACAAGGAGGGGATGGGGGTGGGGTGGGATGGGGTTGGTGGCCTCCACCCCCCCCCCCCCCCCCTTTACTCGCCTTATACGACACGCGGGGAATATGTAGGAAGTATTCTTTCTCCCCTATCCCTAGGGATAGGGGAGAAAGAATACTTCCTCCTGATGAGTCTTTTCTATTATGTATAACGAGGCAGCACCATTAGTCTTCTCAACTGATACTGAATGTTGTATACAGTCTTAACCCCCAGTCAGTTGCGTCATGGTGGTATACAGTCTTAACCCTCAGTCAGTTGTGTCATGGTGGTATACAGTCTTAACCCTCAGTCAGTTGTGTCATGGTGGTATACAGTCTTAACCCTCAGTCAGTTGTGTCATGGTGGTATACAGTCTTAACCCTCAGTCAGTTGCGTCATGGTGGTATACAGTCTTAACCCTCAGTCAGTTTTGTCATGGTGGTATACAGTCTTAACCCTCAGTCAGTTGTGTCATGGTGGTATACAGTCTTAACCCTCAGTCAGTTGCGTCATGGTGGTATACAGTCTTAACCCTCAGTCAGTTGCGTCATGATGGTATACAGTCTTAACCCTCAGTCAGTTGCGTCATGGTGGTATACAGTCTTAACCCTCAGTCAGTTGTGTCATGGTGGTATACAGTCTTAACCCTCAGTCAGTTGTGTCATGGTGGTATACAGTCTTAACCCTCAGTCAGTTGTGTCATGGTGGTATACAGTCTTAACCCTCAGTCAGTTGTGTCATGGTGGTATACAGTCTTAACCCTCAGTCAGTTGTGTCATGGTGGTATACAGTCTTAACCCTCAGTCAGTTGTGTCATGGTGGTATACAGTCTTAACCCTCAGTCAGTTGTGTCATGGTGGTATACAGTCTTAACCCTCAGTCAGTTGCGTCATGGCGATTCCTTGTTCACAAAACGCGGTCAACTCTGAATAGTTTTAATGCTGTATCTAGTTTGACTTTGTCTCATCTGAAAAGTTCTTTCTTGTTTGATCAAATAATATTTCACGAGAACATTTACTTGGAATACTCTATAGACGTTTACCATTATCTAAAGAAAAGCTAATTCTTATGAAAATAATTTCAATTTTTTTTTTTATACTTAATTACAATATCCTTGTTTAAAGCTTTTGGTATGTTTACAAAGCACACTATGAAGGTATGCACGCACATTCCTCTTTCCTGTCTGTTCCTCTACTTTGATTCTAAAGTGATACTATAGTTTGTTTTTTGTAATGTCAAGAGATTCATCTATACTTGACGATGGATAACCTAATTCACTGACCACAAAACATGGTCGAATGTGACTTCCTTAACACTTTTCCTTTTGATGGTCACACTCGTCCTCGTTACACACTTGTCACCCCTAACAGCCCTCCCTCTCACACACACTTGCCCTCCCTGACAGTGATAGTTGTCTTCCCTGACAGTCACATTTGTAGTAACTAACAACATCACCAATCCTTTCAAACAACCTCAATGGACAAACCTAACAACCTCACTTACTCTCACCAACAGCCACACTTGACCTTCATAATCCAGACACCATTGTAGAGTCTCTCTCCATAGTAGAATTTGAAAGCGTCCATGTCGCTTAGATGTTAGCCGCTGCTCCCTGCCTCACACGAATTTAATTAACTTCAACTGAAATACGACGTAATTATAAGCTGCTTCTTTGACTGTTGTTCTCTGTGAAGCAGTCTAATGTTTAGTCTTGTTAAATGCACTGTACAGCGTCTTCATCTTATGTAGCTATTTCACTTGTGATATATATATATATATATATATATATATATATATATATATATATATATATATATATATATATATATATATATATATATATATATATATATATATATATATATATATATTGCAAGAGGTCACAGTGGTGAGCGTGATCTAGTATATGCAAATGACCACAGGAAAATGAAACACTGTAAGTTCCCAAATGCATTTACGTGTAATGATCACATCGTCAGGGAGATAGAAAAATGAGAGAGAAGTCGTAGAACAGTCAGTTGTTCACAAAGAAAAACGTAGTTTAGGCGTCATTGGGAATCAAGCGTTACCGGAGGGGTATTGGGTTCGTGTTCAGGTCTGGCAACATGTTGTCATAAATTCTTTATATTATGTGGACAGAAAGGGAACGGTTACAAATTTTGCCTAAAACAGAGCGATCCAATTAGTGTTTAAACCCTTTTTTTATATCAAATTACGTTTTTTTGCATTTTAATAACTGATTCCTGAATTTTTCTGGTAATTTTTGATGTGATTAAACAAAGCTTTTTATTTTTGTCCCCGTTTTTAATGCTATATATGTTCTTTTACTTTAAACTGTGTTGTAAAGATCCTTACCCGTCAGCCCAAAATAAAAAATATTAAAAATTTTACAAAGGGATTGTGTAAACACAGCCCCCGAATTTTTGGGTTTTTTTTATTAAAAAATTTTTTTTAGTACTGATTTTTGCT